>NC_134483.1:194525297-194825297 GCF_040206685.1 Ascaphus truei | reverse complement strand
ATGCCTTTCCCATGCCGCACATGGACAAGCACTTGAGGGCCAGGTATTAGTCCATCATGGATCTCAATCGGGGGCTAATTCAGATCTCGTTGACCACGAAGGCGAGGGGGAATTCAGTGTCCATTACCCTTATTGGCCTGTACGAATAATCAATAATGCCTTTCGGGATAAAGAATGCTCCAGCTACCTTCCATTACTTCCATTACTTTTTTAACCTTGATATAGAGGTTATGTGTAATGTCACAGCTTTGCAGTTATTTTAAAGTATGTCGTCATAACCAGCTGATAACATCTATCACGTGGTTAGAGTGCGGTGTGTTCTATAAATATTTAATAATCATTGAAAACACAGCTGGAAATGTATTGTAACTGAAGTGGAATATTTTCCAGTCAAACAGTGGAAATACAAATGACCAGGTCTCTAATCTTTTTCTGGAAGGCAGCCAATCAACTGTTATGGCTTTTTGATTTATTATTTTCCACAATAATTTTCCTTTTAAAATACAACTGAGTTGCTTAGCTGATAATAAACTGGACGTGGGATGGTCTGTGCTTTTTATCATGGAGGTTCCATACTTTTTTTTGTTTTTTGTTTTCTTCACCTTTAGGGCAAATGTACAATTTCCAAAATGATTAGCTTAATATGCAGATGTGTAATGTTTTCAAATGTTACATTTTATGTATGGAAAAACAAATTGCCCTTTAAAGTCTACAAACAAATAGCCTGCAAGTGCTTAACATGCCTTAGGTAAGTATTCCAGCCTTTAAAAAAAAATGTTTAATACGATTGGACACAAGAAATATTCTTAGCAAATGTATACTGAAATTTGCAAATAGAGATTAATGTTAAAAAAATAAAAACTGTGATTTAGCTATTTACCCTAAGATCTGATGTACACCGAATAAGGCATCAGTTTAAGAGCAAAAGTATTTGTCCACTCTGCTCAAAAATTAATGGCAATAAGATGATAGGTCAGATTTACAACAACGTGCTAAATAATAAGATAACATACGACCTATTCATTACAGTCAACCTTATGCTGCCCTACGGCTTTGGGGTTACTTCTGTCCAGAGATTGCTTCTGCAGATTAGTGATGCGTGATCTTTTCCCCTATAGAGTTTCCAAGATAATGGCAACATCAGATACAGAAGCGGTTTCTCTGTTTTCCAGTTAGGGATAACATCAATAGGTCAGTGTCTGAGGATGTGAATTAATTAGCGTTTGAAATTAAGGGTCACCCAGTTTGCAGCTAATTGTGTCGAGTCTTGGGTGTAATGTTCTGTGGTACAGCTGGTTTTAATGCCCTAAAACAATTGTAACCTTGAGATTTGAAAGTTGGGACACAGGTAAATGCAGACCCAAAATCGGTTATGCTGAGTAAAAAAAGTGATAAAGATCCTCCACCATACAGGCATACCCTGGTTTAAGGACATTCACTTTAATGTGAGTAAGGACATATCACCCAAAAGGCAAACGGCAGCTAATGCATGTGCCTGTCCGCACATCCTGAACAGCAATACCGGCTCCCTACCTGTACCGAAGCTGTGCGCAAGCGGGGAGACTATAGAGCCCATTACAAATGCGTTATTTACATCAGTTATGCACGTATATGACGATTGCAGTACAGCACATGCATCGATAAGTGGGGAAAAGTGAGCGCTTCACTTTAAGTATATTTTCTCTTTACATACATGCTCCGGTCCCATTGTGTACGTTAATGCGGGGTATGTCTGTACTATGTACAATAAATAATCCATTCATGTGTATGCCCCCATATATAGTAGCAGGAGCGGGAAGCAGGAAACACAGAGATGGGTTTAAGAAGTTTATAACAGTAGAAATACAAATCTCAGTGAACAAACATCTACAGTAAAACAATAATACTAAGATCTAGCCCATGGGTATGCAAATGTCCTGCGCTGAGCCCCTCCCCCCGCCTGCTGTCCTCCTGTGTCGGACCCCCCCTCACTTCTAATGTGGTGTCAAATTACACTGCGGGATCATGTGACGCCACGTCACGTGATCCGCGGCGTCATTTGACGTCACGTCTCCATGGCAATGGGGTGTCATTGGACATCGCGTTGCCATAGAGACACGTAACTGAAGCCGGGTAAGTTTAGAGGCTTTGCGCTCTCAGCGCGGGGGCCTCTGTAACCGCCACGCCCCTCCAGACAAGTCTTGCATCCCCAATTTGCGCCACCTGATCTAGCCATTTACAGCTATTTCCTTTAACTATATTTACTTACAAAATTTACTATAACTAATTGGAAATAGATGAAAAGTAAACTAGTCAGTAAAATATGTTATTCTGCCAGTAGAAAGCATGAGTGGATCTCTGTTTTCTTTTTACTGGAATGCATATGCATCATTGTAAATCATTATTATTGCAGTGTGTTCACTGGATAATATATTCTCAGTAAATGAGGTGAGGTTAGTAACAAAAGCATGCTACAAACAGGAAGCATACATGCAAATTACTCAGAAATTAAATTATATTTTTTATATCTACAAATATTCCTGGAAGTCCAGCATTTTCTAGGATATTGTGGAACAAATATATCCTAATGCTTGAATGTAAATGTTGAAGATTGGAGGTAGAGCTGCATAATTATGCATATTTGTACAAATAATAAACGTACACACGTTCTTCAAATAATTGCTTGATATACTCATTTGTGTGCATAACAGTGCATACAAATCAGAATAAAAAACCCTGCCATCTGAATAATTTAGTTCTCTGTTACAGCATAAAAGCATGAAAAAGATAACTATTACATTAGTGCATTGCGTTTTGATTTTCTTCAGAGAAAATGCATAGTACAGTAGGTTGTGATACCTTTTAGTGAACCAACATTAGAGTTCTTCATAGTTGAAATTATAATGTGCAGGGCTTTTGAAACCTGATAGAAACTAAGGACAGGGATGTATAGCCTCCTCTTTAGAAACAAAATAACTGTTTTTAAAGATGCAGACCAAGCAATATCCTAAATGTGTGTTTGTTTTTTTTTTTAAATAAATCAATTCTGTACTATGAGAAAATACTTGTAGCATTTTTTTTAAGAAACTCTGAATGACATTTTTTATGTATTATAATGTAACAAGCCTTTTTTTGTTTCTATAGCAACCATTTACAAAGTCACAGATACTATGCCAATACTCCTGCTGCCATATAGTGAACAACCTAGCCGAATCTTCGCTGATCGATCACAGGAGAACGGTTCGATTGACTACTTAGCTAATTACTTATCATTGTGTGGATTGTATTGATACACATATTAAAGGGGGAAAAATAATAATAAAAAAAATGGCAGCTTGGACTGCTGCTTTAAACGTGAAGTGGGAAACTAATAAGTTGAAGTCAAATAATGAAAAAGTTGGCCTTAAAAGAATATTTTGGTGCAGTAGTAAGTGACTATTTTTCTTTTATAAATTGGTTACTATAAATTTCTTAAGAAAAAAGAAAGTCCTTCAGCGCGTGGTTTTTTTTGTCATCCCCGATGCATATGTGGGAGAGAAAACAAGAAAAACATACCACAAAAACCAGTGGTGTAATATAGGTACAGATATCCTTAAAATGATGATAAAAAGAAATGGAAGAGACTAAGGGGTCTATGAAGTAAGCAGCGAAAAAATGTATTAGCCAGGTTTTGAATTCGCCATGTTTTTGCCGTGTTAAACTCGCTCTATGCTGTAAGGGCCGAATCCCTGCCGAATGAATGCGCCACCACCATTTGATAAAATGGCGAGTAACGTGTGGCGAGACAGGCTGCCTGGCAAGAAGCTGCCGAGAAGCCGTCCCCTGCCGAGATGTGTCTGCAGCAGAGAGAGATCCGCCACTCTCTCTGTGCAAACATTGGCACATTAAAAATTATTTTATAAACCATTTTTATTCATAGTGTACATGTGCACGGGGTCTCCGGAGCTGAACCGCATTGGTATCAGGTCCGGGGACCCACTGCTTCTCGAGATACAGGCCCCTTTATGAGGTGCAGGTATCCCTCTGCATTAAACTGTCCCGATCACGTGACCACGGAATGTAAACAAAGCAGAGGGATACCGGCACCCCCTAAAGGGGCCTGTATCTCGGGAAGCAGGGGGTCCCCGGACCTAAAACCAAAGCGGTTCAGCTCCGGAGACCCTCTGCACATCTACACAATGAGTAAAACACACATATCAATAAACAATCGTTCCTTACCTTTGCGACTATCTGCTATGGTAACGAAGCAGCATGAGTATATTTTTAATAATAGTGTACAGTGAACAGGGGGTCCCCTGAGCTGAACCGCATTGCTTTGTGGACCAGGGACCCCCTGCTTCCCGAGATAAAGGCCCTGGTATGTGTCATCGGGTGGGCAGTGTCGCCGCCATCTTTATAGCGTCCCATACGCGACGTGCCCGCAATAAAGATGGTGTCGACACTGTAACCGATGCCCCAAACCGGGGCCTGTAACTCGGGCAGCAGGGGGTCCTATGATGTAATGGTATTGATGTAAATGCAATGTTTTGAGTGGCATTTGAGGCTTTTGATTGGCATTTGATGCTTTTGATTGGATGATTACATGTGATTTGTTTAGGAAATAGGATTGTATTTCAGTGTTGATGTTATGGAGAAGTGGTATTTTTATTTGAGCATGTTTTTGTTAACCCTGAAACATTTATTTGTATATTGGTTCATCATGTGTGTATATATATATATATATATATATATATATATATATATATATATATATATATATATATATGCATGATGACGCCACTGTACAAAGGAATGTGTGAAGGGTGGGTATCAAGCCAGGATGGCTTAACCCCTTAATTACCTTTGCGGTTATTATCCGATAAGGTGATTAAGGGGTTCATTGATATCTGAATGTCATTGCAATGTACTGGCTATGTATTATTTTGGCAATGGACGACAAGGATTATGCTGGCGATGGGGCCTTCTTATTGATGAGGTCAGTTGAAGTTTCTTTATTTTACTATGCTAGTTAATGTGTTTAATAATGGCCAAATACTCTATTATCCCTATCTGGATAATAGTTATTTGGCAGATTATTGTACTGTATGTGTTGGGGTGGGGAGAGGGGGTATTGGCCCCAAGGGTATGTGGGTAGGCCTCCCTTGTGGGTAGTGGGTGAGGGTGGTTAGGCCTCACGGGGTGGGGGGTTAGTGGGGGAGGGTATGTAGGCCTCCTGAGTGGGAGGGGTGAGGGGGGGTTAACCCTTAATGACTGTAGCGGTTAATAGCCGCTATGGTGATTAAGGGGTTAGGGGACTACACATTGGATGTTTTTATTCTTGTTTCTGTTTTGAAGAAGCGGATGGGGCATTAGCAGGATGAAGATGAGGATGGCCTTCATCGTGGCAGCCGGACAAGGGTGCGTGCAATATGTATTTAATGTATTTATTGTTCTTTAAGTATTTTAAATGGGCATATTCACTGTTAGGACCAGTAGGTCAGGCCAGAATCTACACTTGTGTAAGCTTCCATTTTGTCTGATCATAACTAGTTAAGATTCTGTAGTCAGCCTTTTGCTGAAATGTAATTCCTAAATGCACTCAGTTTCTGCGAAATTGCATTTCCTTTCTTCCTGCTCAGGATATTGCTACGATACTTTTTGTATCGTAAGTCTCCTGCCTTTTCAGTCAGAATATAATAAACTGGTTTTCTGCAAGAAGCAAAATAGTGTAATATAGTTGCTAAAGACTCAAGGTCTCTTTTGATAACAGACAATGAATAAGCTATGTATTCAGACATTGCTTGTATTGGGAAAGACACGTCCCAAAATCATGCCACTAATATGTCCTGCCCCTAAATCATGCCTCTAATCAAAGCTACGCCCAAGACACACCCAGAATACGCCTATGTTACGCCTATGTTACGTCTATGTTACGCCTCTAACCAATATCTTTTTTTTCCTGTATAAAAGTCATTACCCTATTAGTAATAAATGGAGACAAAGGATTTGAAACCTGGCTTGCGTTACGTTTCATTTCTTTCGTATTCCCGGGCCTGTAAGTTCAAACAAAGATCGAAGATAACAAGTTGCATGGCGTGATTAAGCTTCCTGGGAGGTCTGCTGCAAACGGTACAGATGTGTATCCAGTCACAAGGCCTACAGCTTTCTTGGCAGAGGAAAGGTTCCTCTCAGTTCTGAAGCCTAGGCGAGGAATAAAATTTTTCCTTCAGTTTTGGTGTCAGAGTTGGGGATTCACAGAGGCGGCAAGTGAGTATATGTGATTTTTACATTGTCTCACCCCCCCCTCTGGGAATTTAAAAGACCTAAATTGTGACTGAAGTTTGGGTTAGAGGCCCTTTAACAAAAATTTTTGGTTAGACTCCAGAAACCTTTGTGCACGACTGGACTGTTATCTCTGATCTAGTTGAACGACCATTGTATATTGTGTAAAGTATAATAATTGTATTATTATTTATCTGCAATTATTTGTCATAATTTAGCTGTTTTTCTTTAAGCTACACGAGTAAGAATGACTCTGGAAGGAAGCCTAGGAATGTACAAGTTTTTAAATGCTAGTGTAAGTCTGGTCGGACTCCTGAGGAATTTGTTGCTCAGACAGCTAGTGATTATTATTGTGACCCGTTTGTCGATTATGCAGAAGGTTGTTCTCGGCATGAAAATAAGGCAATGTATTTACAAGGCAGAGGGCAGAATAGACGGAGATCTTATGCTGGTCCCAGAAATCAATCCGGAAGAATAGCTCAGAATAATGGTGCCTGTTTTAACTGTGGTAATACTGGTCATTGGCAGAGAGAGTGTCCATATCAGAGTCAGAAGCAGGGAAGTGTTGCTTCGCCCGTGGGGGCTCAGAGTGCAAGTCTCTGTAAAAAAAAAAAAAAAAAAAAAAACCACAGCTACCTTATGTAAAAGAGTTTATTTGTAACCCTGATGAATTTTTTCCTGAATGATTTCTTGTGTGAAAGATACTGTGGGTCATGCTGATTATCATATGTGTATAGCTCGCCATCCATGAATTTGCAGATAATTACAAAAATATGAATATTAGTTGCTCATGATAAAATCTAAATTTTAAATTTTTTTAAAAAGGTGTACACCGAATATAAGAGAGAAATACCTCACAACAAATAGGGAGCATATTCAGCTCTGTCCCTGGTTATAGTTTGAAAGGTTTATTCGTCCTGGCCAGGCGGATACTTTTTAAACCGGACATATTTCTTTTCGTTTGTGGTATTTCTATCTTAATGAAAGGAGGGGCACAGCCTCTCCATTACAATTTAAAGAATGTGAAGCATTCACATTAAAATTAACTAGCTCTGTGCTTAAGCAGTTTATTTATGAGAACAAGGTAATGTAGAACTGTCTTCTTATCCGTAAAGCTGGCTGTGTGAGAGACATTTTTGTGTTGTGTGTCCTGTATTGTGTGTAACCAGTAAGATAACACATTTCAATTTTATTTCTACAGGATTAAGATATGTTTGGGAATGTTTTTGTTTAAAAATGCTGGTAAAAGCTCCCAAACACCATTTGAATTAATATATTGTATTATATATGTATAAAACGCCATTAATGTGCTTAGCGCTTCAAAAGGAGGGTGTCCGTGGTGGCAAATGCTGTAGAGAGGTTGAGTAATATGAGCAGAGTGTAATGATATCTGTCGTTAGCAGCATGGAGGTCATCAGTTATTTTAGTGAGAATTGTCTCTGTTAAATAAGCAGTGTAGAAGGCATACAAGACAGGTAGGGTCAAGCTTGCTGTTTTTTTAGTCATGGTATAACTGTTGCATGTTTGAAGATATTTTGTTTAGTTTAAGAGAGGGCAGAGTTGAAACGGGATAGCATAAATTGTATTGATGGAAGTTTACAGGAATATGAGATTTCTTGCAGAAGGCATTCAGGCGAATGAATGAAAGAATGTTGCATGCTCTTGTTGGCATAGATTTGGTGTTTATAAGTAATTTGATATATTCCCGTTATTTAATTTTTGAAAGGCCATACAAAATACAGTTTTAGGACAGCGTGGAAAGCTTCATATTTCACATTAACTAATGTTCCAATCCCCTGCGCGAGGCATTAATAAGACAGCGAAACCCGCTATCTGCTATCCGTACTTTGAGGTTTCTGGCGAAAAGCCTGGAACAACTGGCTGTTTGCCCAGAAAGAAAAAGCGCATTGAAAATTATTATATATATTTTTTTTTTTAAGTCCTAGTGTCTTTAAAAGTTAATGCTGGCCGTGTGCTCAGCACTTTGCAAAGAGTTCAAAGTTATTTGTCTATTTTAAAAAGAAATCTCTTGTTCAGGATTTTTTTTTACAGGTTTTCTATTGTTAATGCCACAGTTGTTAAAAGACCTACTGCAGCCTTTTTCTTTTAACACAAGCAGTAAATATTTTTATAGTCACTACACATACAAATCTATTTACCAGTTTAATTTTGCTATATATCAAGCAACCTGTTTTCATAACTATTTTTGTATTTTTGTTCACATAATTATATAAGATAATATATGAACAAAAGAGGGTAGATACATAGGTTATTGAAGGACTCTCTGAGATCCCTATAGAGGATCCAGAACTTGATGTGTTGTAAATAATACACAATGCACAGCAGGTTCAGAATTTATTTGAAGCAATATTAACTCCAAGGGCTCTTGCAGTAATAAAGGTTGCTGCCATACTAACAGGGCTGACAGGCCCATGGTAAAAAATAATAAAACCTTTGCAGATGTCACAGCAAAGCAGATAGCAAGCTGTCCCTACAGTATGTTGAGGGTATATCATATCTGCCAAATTTATAATTTTGTAACCATTTATTTGTTTTTGGGTATGTCCTGGACATAGAGTTAAAGGACAGGGGATATATTATTGCAAGTGCAGTTGCATAAGTGAACAGGGTATACATTATATACAGGGCATTTCACATTTTTTTTTTAGCAGAATAGTTACAGTGGAGTGTTTGAGGTGAAAGCCAGGAGTGACTGTGGGTGTGGGACAATAGCCATGATGCAGGCTGTTGGGATGCTTGATTTGTGGGGCGAGTTTTAAGGTTAGTTAGTATTAAATGACTAAAAGGTTGAAACCATTTGCATCAGAGAAAATGGCAGATGGCAGTTAGGTATGAATGAGAGTAAGTGTGTATTGGGAGAAGAGAGATTGATTTGTAGTTTGAGACAGTGTTTTTGTCCCCATTTTTGAAGATTGGGACAACTCTGGCAGATTTCCAGGTCTTAGGGATATGGCCTGCAGACAGGATAGAATTGATTATGGAAGCAATTGGTTTGGCACAGGCTGAGGTACCAAGTTTTAGGAACTTGGATTGTAGCAAAGTCAAGTCCACATTGGTTGCTTACCGTAAATTCCGGACTATAAGCCGCACCTGTATATAAGCCGCACCCATTGAATTTTAGAAAAAAAATTTATTTTATAAGCCGCACCTGAATATAAGCCGCACCTGAATATAAGCTGCACCTGATTATAAGCCGCACCTCACACTAACCCCCCCTGCACCTCACATCAAGCCCCCAGCACCTCACATTAACCCCCCCTGTACCACACATCAACCCCCCTTGCACCACACATCAAGCCCCCCAGCACCTCACATTAACCCCCCAGCACCTCACATTAACCCCCAGCACATCACATCAACCCCCCCTGCACCACACATCAAGCCCCCAGCACCTCACATTAACCCCCCTTGCACCACACATCAACCCCCCCTGCACCACACATCAAGCCCCCCAGCACCTCACATTAATCCCCCAGCACCTCACATTAACCCCCAGCACATCACATCAACCCCCCCTGCACCACACATCAAACCCCCCTGCACCACACATCAAGCCCCCAGCACCTAACATTAACCCCCCCTGCACCTCACATCAAGCCCCCAGCACCTCACATTAACCCCCCCCTGCACCACACATCAACCCCCCTGCCCCACACATCAAGCCCCCCAGCACCTCACATTAACCCCCCTGCACCTCACATCAAGCCCCCAGCACCTCACATCAACCCCCCCTGCACATCACATCAACCCCCCCTGCACCACACATCAACCCCCCCTGCACCACACATCAACCCCCCCTGCACCACACATCAAGCCCCCAGCACCTAACATTAACTCCCCAGCACCTCACATTACACAGTAAATACCTGCCGTCCAAGCAGGAGTGCACGCGCTCGCTCTAGCAAGCAGCAGGCAGGAAGTGCCTCAATGCTAGAGTGTGCTGCTACTAGGGAGGGAGGGAGGGGGAGAGCAGAAAGCGGGAAAAATTCACATATAAGCCGCACCTGAATATAAGCCGCGGGGTTCAATGCGTGGGGAAAAAGTAGCGGCTTATAGACCGGAAATTACGGTAGTTTCAAATTTGAGGAGCGTTAATAGGGGATATCTCTGTTTATATGCGGATGCTAACAATAGTAGTAACCATATTAATACAAGAATTTATTTATAGGAATAAATTCTCTCCCTATGAGACACTTATGGGATGAGTTATGACCATCAGTAGTTCAAAGTAATTAATTAAGGACCATGTTATTGGTAATAAAACAATTAATAAGTATTGCATGCAACTAATATATATTTTTGAGTCTTTCTAGGCACAGGTTAAAGCTGAAAGTGCACCTACACGAGACGGGTTAATGGTCAAGCATTTTCTACGCAAGAATGCTCTTCATCCCAGATGAAAAGGCCATTTAAATACTACTCATCACCAGCATTGCAGTAAAAATTTCTTATCATCATGGATACACATCACGCACGTCAAAATAGTGCCAGCCTAGGCACAAACAGCTAATAAAGACAAAAACATAGCACCTGTAAAATAAGTGTTTTGATGGACACAATACTCTCTGACCACTAATCATCAAGGGAGAAAGGTCATAGGCAAAAAAAGTCCAGGCCTCAATACACGAACTTTGAACTTTATATTTTTACAGGTTTTTATTATTTTTCAGTTACAATGTATGCTCCATTATGTTTGTGTAAGTGGCGTCCCATAAGGATGACAAAATAGTATAAGGTATTATTTGTTTAACTCTGTTTCTTTTGTTTGGATTTATAGGTTAATAGAATCTCCCTGCAGAATGATATCCCGGTGGGAGAATGCTTTATCAGTAAAACACAGGGTTATGTTAATTGCTCACAGGTAGAGTTAGAAACAAAAGAGAGACACCCAATACACAAGTGTTAAAAAGTAGTCTATGGGAAGAATAAGTTTCGGGGAATTTATTCCCAAATGTAGGAGTTTGGTTACTGTATGACAGGTTTACAGGGATATCCTCAATCATACAACCACAGACATTTACTCACTTAACCAAGAATAGGTTTAGTTTAAATTAATGGCTCTACAGAATAAAATAGCTCTAGACTATATTTTAGCCTCAAAGGGTGGGGCATGTATGCGCCCTAGTTATAGCGCAATGTTGTGCATTTATCTAGGATTCAGGGACCATAGGAACTTGGTGTTTGGAATGATTTGCTTTGAGCGAAGCTAACAAATGTTTTTGTATGTGTGTGTTTGTCCTACTCATTGCTCTCTATGTGTTAAGTACAGCAAAACTCTGATCCAGAAGTGCGTTGCAACCCCCACCGACGCTATGCCTCTCTGCAGTGATGATGTCTCCAGTCCCCCAGAAGAAGAGACCGAAGAAGAAATCAACTGGGCTGATATAATGGCCGGAAAAGAAAGGAATTAATATATGCACAACTTGGACATCTTGGTCCAGCAGGACTATGAAATGGTTAACTGTTCTGTTCTTTAAATAGACTGTCTCTTAAGGATATGGGGGGACTGAGAAGACTGGAAATGAGGAAGGTGGGAGGTCACCAAGGGCCGTGAGTCAACCACAAGGAAATGATCACATCAGCCATTTTGACCATAGCAGCCATCTTGGTCCGTTTTGCCATTCTGAGTAAATGCAGTATGAAAGATGCGTGCAAGAAGAACGTTTGTGCAGTCGCTCTTAGCAGAAATTAGCCCCCACCAATTCTCACAAATAGCTGATCCTTAAATTATTTGACATATTGAGATGTAAGCCATTTTCTAATCTATAGAAATATTTAATGTTATATATATATATATATATATATATATATATATATATATATATATATATATATATATATATGTGTGTGTGTGTCTCTATTGGTCACTACAAGGCCATAGTTATAGAGAAGAGTACCAAGTAAGGGTATTTGTTCTTTTAGAGAATAAAAAGGAGGGAATTGTTAGGACCAGTAGGTCAGGCCAGAATCTACACTTGTGTAAGCTTCCATTTTGTCTGATCATAACTAGTTAAGATTCTGTAGTCAGCCTTTTGCTGAAATATAATTCCTAAATGCACTCAGTTTCTGCCAAATTGCATTTCCTTTCTTCCTGCTCAGGATATGGCTACGATACACGTCCCAAAATCATGCCATTAATATGTCCTGCCCCTAAATCACGCCTCTAATCAAATCTACGCCCAAGACACGCCCAGGATACGCCTATGTTACGCCTCTAACCAATATCTTTTTTTTCCTGTATAAAAGTCATTACCCTATGAGTAATAAATGGAGACAAAGGATTTGAAACCTGGCTTGCGTTACGTTTCATTTCTTTCGTATTCCCGGGCCTGTAAGTTCAAACAAATTCGAAGATAACAAGTTGCAGGGCGTGATTAAGCTTCCTGGGAAGTCTGCTGCAAATGGTGCAGATATGTATCCAGTCACAAGGCCTTCAGCTTTCTTGGCAGAGGAAAGGTTCCTCTCAGTTCTGAAGCCTAGGCGAGGAATAATGGTTTTCCTTCATTCACTATTATCCATTTGTGGATAATATTAATTGTGCCCATTACTATACTGTATGTGTATGTTAGGGGGGTATAGGTGTTGTTGGGGTAATATATATATATATATATATTTATTTATTTAGTGTGGGGCTGTTGTGTGTGTTTTCTTTTTATTGTGGGTAGCGGGGGTGGGTGAAGGGGGTATTTGGCCCCAACGGTGTTTGTTTAGGGCTTGCGGGTGGGTAGCGGGAGGGCTTAACCCCTTCATGACCGTAGCGGTATTAACCGCTACGGCCGTGACGGGGTTAAGTGCACCCGCAACCCCCCCGCAAGCCCGAAACAAACAAGGGCCAAATACCCCCTTCACCCACCTCTGCTCCCCACAATAAACCTGGCACGGCGGCTTAACCCCTTCATTGCCTTAGCGGTTAGCCGCTAAGGTAATGAAGTGGCCTTTAAATGCATGTTTCCTGCCTCGGATGCATGCCGGGGGGCTCCGGTGGTGATATTAATGGTATCAGCTCAGGAGACCCCCGGCATCAATCCCAGCCAGGAAAAAGGCCTGATTTTTTTCTAAGTTCCGATCCGCCGCTCATCAGCAGCCTCTCACCATCAACTTGCCTACTTTTTGTGACATGCTGGATTCGGCAAAAAAACGCCATTCTAGAGTGGCGAATAGCGGCGCAAAGCTACTCGCCACTACTAGAATTGAGCGTGGCGGAAAAAATGCCTAGTTTAGGCGAAAAGTGCCTTTTCGCCTCGATGGCGGAAAAAAAAACCGCCAAACACATCGGCGTTTTTTTTTTATTTTCGCCACGTTTTCGCCCCGTACTGAATAGGGGTAGGCATTTTTGGCGTGAAACGGGCGAGAAGTGCCTTTCCACCGCATGACCCCCTAAGAAACTAAACACTTGCCTGTGCCTAGTTCCCACTAGTAGTGCACCTGGGGGTGTAAACGGCCAATCACAAAGAATTGTGCCACAAAAAAAAGGCATGTTTTGATTCTTTAACAATTCTCTTTAAAACCCCTGCTCACTGAATGCTGACAACTCCTGTATCCAATAGATTTCTCTATGTAACAATGTTTTTTATTAACAAAACACAAAAAAAAATAGACAGCACTCAAAGGGGCTAAATGGTGCAACGTGGAACAAGGAGGAACCCTTTTTCCTCCACACAATCAGTAAACACAAAATTATGTCCTCACCACTCAATGTTTTTATTAAGTTACTACCTCTCTCTGGAAGGCATTGTTGATATTCACATTAAAGGCTCATCGCCAGTCCGTTCCTGCTTTTATTGTTTTAATTACATTTAAATTATACACAAATATATTTGCATTTTTTTTAAATATTTTTTTTCATTTTCTGCCTACATTTACCACATATTCATTGAAGAATAACAGAAAAACATTGCACTCTTGAAAATATCCAATATAGAATATAGTGAAATAATGCATTTAACAGAAGAAAAATGTGTTAAGTAATAATCTACCATACATCATTACTGAAAAGCAAATAAACAGAGTTCAAATACATGACATGAGTGATATTACTAATAATGGTGTAAAAAGGGGTGGCATGACGTTTTAAGGGACCAATGCTGCATCTGATGACACCTCTTTAACATTATTTCATTATTTATATTATCTTTTGTGGGTGTTCCTTTCTTGTTCTTTAAAAACGAAGGCTGTCTCACATTTTAATGTGGTCTGTAACTGTTACATACTGTACGCATGTAACTTACTTTATCTTTAACTGTTCATGCAATGTCTTCATATACAGTATATAGCCATGGCCGGGCCAGCTATCTTTCTGCCTTCCCTGCCACGTAAGTTCTAGTTATATCCAGACATTGACAGGCTATCCTATGGGGCTTTCCCCTTCTTCCTGCAGCCTCAGTGAGTGACAAAAAAAAGAGTGGAGATGATATGGGAGTCTGTGTCTGTCCAATAAGGATGCAGAGCCTGTGCCCTCCCCTTTCGCGGAAATCGTGGGACCGCGTGGGGTTGCACCAACATGCAAGCAACAATTCTTACATAGTTACATAGTTGAAGAGATTGGAAAAAGATATACGTCCATCAAGTTCATCTGGAGAGTACACGAAGCGCAAAAACTCCTCTCACAGGTAAAGATGTTTGTTCACAGGAATCAGGTCTCCGTAAAAGCAGCATTGTTAAAAAGAAAAGAGAAGAAAAAATAGTGCAACACAGTTTTAATACATAAACAAAACTAGTGCAAGAAGCTCCAGTTCACTCACATGCTCCAGGATATAAAAAGCAGTTTAACCATTCTGGATTCAGGAACGACGCAGCTTTGCTTGGCTCAGCTTAAGTCTGCTGAATAGAGTCCTTCTCGTGTCTCTTACTCCCGCACTCTGGCAGGAAACCTTGCACTGCATGTGTGGGGAAAACCCATGACTACTCCTGGCACCTACCCTTACTAGGCTTTAATGCCAGGAGGAGGACAGAATAATAGCCCAAAACCTATCAGGGCTACATATAAATAAATAAATGATGTATATTTTCTCTTGTCCACATATTATTTGGAAATACTGCTGCGACACACTTTATTCGAGCAAATACCCAGTATGTACCTGGCAGATACCTGGAATGCGCCGCTCCTCACCTCTGACAAGCCCCGTTGCATTTGCCTTCCCAGCCTGGGTTCATGCCTGGCTGATGGGCGGCTGATCTGTTAAATGATAATGATTAGGATTTAATAGGCTGCAATGCTTCGCGTGTCTACCGGATGGCATAAATTCATGAATTTTAATGCAGTTTATATATAAATATATACTGTGCAGTATTGCAGCCAGCGGGAATAAAATGCTTCAATCCCTGCCTGGAAAATAACTCAATGCACTCGGACAGAAAACAGTCACAAACCTCAATACACCCGGGTATACCCGAATTCGTGGGACTAGCCGAGCTCGAATAAAGTGTGTCGCCAGTGTAGTATGATTGAACAGTTACTACTGTTTAGTGTGTACAATGTGTTCCAGAGATTGAAATGTAGTGATTGTTTACAATTGCTAAAGCCTCGTTATGCTTTTCATATACAATTAAATGTACAATTTAACCTTTAAATCATTACTCGCTTCTGGGAGTATTTAACCCCTTAGGTGCTAGAGCGGCCCTCGACACATTGTAATTCCTTGGAGTCCCTTCTTACAGTGGAGAGGCAAGGCCGCCAACAGATTTCCTGGGGCCCAGGACTAAAGCTTCATCAGGGCCCCCCATGTCGGGGCTATCCTCTCCCCCTCCGCTATCACTAAATTAACCCTTCTCACACAACCCCTCTTCCTTAACTCCCCCCCCCCCTGTTCACACACTAATTTCCACCTCCTCCCCTGGCCGCACATACCCATATAACCCATATAATCCCCCTCCCCCCACACAAAAAAATTACCCCTCCACAATAATTAACCCCAACACACACACACAATTCCCCATCCCACACTGCCCACACAACCCCCCCAATAGACACACAATACTCCCTACCAATACATTTCATCACTCCCCCCCAATTACAGACACCACTACACACACCCCCAGATACAAACACTCCCCCATAGATACAAACCGCCCCAGATAAAAACACCCCCAGATACAACCCCCCCACACCAGATACAAACACCACTACCCCCCAGATTCAATTACCACCCCCCAAATGCAATTACCACCCACACCACCTCCCCACAAATACAATTTCCACCACCCTACCCCACAAATAAAACTACCACTTACCTCTAATTGCCGCCATTTGGCTCCTTCTCTCCCCAGCTAAGGCCTGCCTCTTTCCATGCTAGGCCTCTCACAACCGCTGGTGCATGCCAGTAGCTGGGCCTGACTTCTGGGTTCACCCAGCTTCCGGCACGCACCGACAGTAGAGAGAGGAAGAGGAAGCGGAGGAGGCAACAGAGTCAGGGCCAGCCCTCTATTTCCACTGGGACCTGGCTCCCGGCTCTCCCCAGCTGCTGCCTCCTCTTCCCACACTGTCCTCGCTTTCCTGCCAGTGTGCACCAGAAGCTAGGTGCAGCCAGAAGTCAGGTCCAGCTACCACACCGGCAGAAGAGAGAGGCCTAGCATGGGAAGAGGAGGCAGCATCTGGGGAGAGCCGGGGCCCAGCAGCGGCAACCAGGGGCACGGCAGCTGGACATAGAAGTCCCAACTTCCAGCATCAGCCGGCCAAGCTCCCAGCAGCCACCGGGTTTGGGACACTTGTCCTGGCTCTCTCCCCTTGTCGACGGCCCCGAAGAGAGATACAAGATTTAGTAACATACGCTGCAAACTGATCCTAACATTACATTTAAATGAATGGTGTCCTATTAGGATTTTTCTGTGAATTGCTGATTATTATTACTTTTTATGTCGTTTTTTTTTCTTCCAATTTTAGACCTCCTGCTATACCCATTTAGGAATCTAAATTCAATATAATAACAACAGAAGTCTAAAAAACTATTTGATTGCAATTGTTGCAACGGAAATACTATAGAAGGCATTTATACTGTATAACCACAGCTTCTGATATCAGACTATTCTGAAGTGTACTGAACAAAATAGATTCTGCATCGGCTATTTGTATGGTAACATTTATTTTGTGTATTATATCACCAGAAATGTCTAAATGCACCTTTCTGCGACCCCTTAATGAAAATATGGAAATAAATGGTCTTATCTCCTTCCTGGCTCCTTTGGAGCCATGTCTATCAAAAGAAATAATTACATTTTTCCACTCCAATAGTTTATGTAGATTATACCCACCTACTCAAACTTAATATAGTTTCTTCTCGCTATATACAGCTTAGATAAACGTTCTATTATACCG
Organism: Ascaphus truei; assembly: GCF_040206685.1. NCBI lineage: Eukaryota > Metazoa > Chordata > Amphibia > Anura > Ascaphidae > Ascaphus > Ascaphus truei. Next base: position 194,807,725 of record NC_134483.1, on the reverse strand, counting down.
TGAGCTGACGTACAGTAACATGGATCAGTGATTTTCTTGGAAGACGTACTAAATTACTTGCTTTCAGTGTACTTGCATTTCCGTTGCTACAGAGAGCTGTAGCTACAGTATATAAGATGTCAAAAGTAGCATTCTGAATCCAAAGAAGAAGTGTCATTTGAAAAGCTAAAAAAGTATTCATTTGCACAAATAAGGGTGACATATCAAGGCAGTTCTGGATCAAAAGTGACGAAAAGGGCATCATTTTCATCTGGTGTCACCTGCTTATGCTCTGTAATGAAAATGTATTAAAGAGAAGATAGAGTTAGACTAATACTGTAGTCTAATAACAGTGACATTATGTGTTTCTACTTAGGATGTGAATAATCAAATTTTGCTTACCATTGTAACCCATGTGTTCATTTTTTCACCATTTTAACATTGCATACATTATATGTAATTTTGACTGTTTTATTACACTGTGTGGTTTTTAAAGCTGACACCTACAGTACAGTAACTGTACACAATACCGCGCTCCTCCCTATAGAAGTTTGCTGCAGGTAAAAAGATAGGCCTTACATATAGAAAAACAAAAAGAACGATTCCTGCGCTCCTACCAATTAGGCTAAGATAAAATAATATTCTCATGAAAAAGGGTATTTGGTTAAACCCTTTGGTCAAAGCATTTGTAAGCCTGCATGCCACGTCTTAGCCTAATTGGTAGGAGCGCAGAAATCGTTCTTTTTGTTTTTCTATATGTAAGGCCTATCTTTTTACCTGCAGCAAACTTCTTTAGGGAGGAGCGCGGTATTATGTACAGTTTCTCACTAATATTAGGCAATCCTTTTCCTTGCTGCATACTCCCATAGGGTATTTTAAATTTAGTATCTCTGAAACGTCATAGGGGTAGGTTTAAATGCTCATCTGCTTTACATAGCAGTTACTGAGCCCCTACCAATTTTCCAATTAGTGCAGGTATATTACACCTCAGTGTCAATCTGGACATCACCCTCCATTGAATGGTAGGTGAATGTAGGCTGACAGAGAGATGTATATGTGTAAGTTGTATTATATTCAACCAGGGAATTTGTGCAACCCTGATTACCTTTATAGCAAAGGTAAGTATGATACTGGCTTTAGCTAGATTTTAATTGCACTACTCACATAAGCTCATGCTTTATTTAACCCCTTCAGGGATTGAACACCTTTTTCACTAGTCCATGGGACAATTATTACATATATATTCAGTACAGTGTAGGTACCTGCATTAAACGGGTTGCCTTGACGTGGCATGCAGGCTTACAAATGCTTTGGCCTAAGGGTTTAACCAAATACCCTTTTTCATGAGAATATTATTTTATCTTAACCTACAGTACAGTAGTTTGCACAATTTTTTTCCATTTGCACAATCATTGTAGCCCTAGAGCATATTTGTAAAACAAATCTCATAATTAAATATTAATGAGCTAATATCTGGTGTTGTAGATGCAATTGTGCTGTCTGATCCTTTAGGATGAATTGACTAAATGCAATAGACATTTTGCTTGCTAAGGGCCATTCACTTGGATAGCTGTTACAGTAATAGTTACCTCACTTTAGTGAACATATCCCATTGTCTCATTAAAAGGTCTGAGTTGACATGAAAATGTGAGTCATGCTCACTTCACTAACTGTAAAGTTTACATCAATGTTGCACCGTTCAGACTACCAGCACTTTAGTGAACAACATGGATTCTTTATAGTGGACCATATTTGTATGTATGTTTGTGTATTTAAATTATATAGTGCCAGCTATATACACACCTTTTGAAATAGCACACAGTCCAATACACAGCATTTAATACATTAAATGTAGATTTAAAAATATATATATTTCAGACATTTAGAAAAATTGTATTGGAAATTTAGCGATTGTATTGTGGTGAGTAGCTTTATTTACTATTTGTTGACACACACATTACTATTGATAATCACACAAAAACCCACAAAGCCCTCAATGTAAGAGTCATGAATCAAGTCAAAAGTATGTAAAAAAAATCATCATGTTTTAGTGATAGAAAATATCCAATAATCCAAATTATGGATAAATATGAATAAATGTAAGTACACTGCATATACATAAGATAATCATGCAAACACAGTAGTTAATCAAGCAAAAAAACAAAAACCTTTAAGGTCATAATGCCAATCTAAAATAGATAAGGAGGGAGAAAGGGGAAAAGTGACAGAACACAATATATGGAACTGCCAGAGAACAGGGAGAGATAAAAGGAGGGAGGGGGAAGAAAAAAAGAGGGTGGGGGGGAAGGGAAATGGTGGGGGAGGAGGGAAAGGGTGGGGGGAAGGGGGGGAGAAAGGACAATAAACAGTTAAATCAAGGAGGCAATATTTTGGGGGGTGAGCCTCTTCTGCCCCTGCTGGCCCATTCCCACAGAGCAACCGTATATGGTACTTCCCTATGTGCCCTTAGTACAATCCTCCCTCTGTATAAACCAATTGTAGGTGGAAAGAACAGCTTAAGGGTCCAACTGACACTGTTCCAAAGTGCTACTGTAGATAATGAATTGGCCAAAGGGAGCACGCTCCAGAGAGTATAGTGGTGTCTAACAGGCGTATCGGTTCTAATAAACCTTTAGATTTTGAGGTAGGAACACATCAATAAAGATTTCATCATCAAGTGAATCCTGCGGTAGAGAGGAGAGATTAAGCAAGGGGACACAAGGGAGCAGGTAACTTTATAAATGTAACCCCCTTGAAAGTGCAGGAAACTGACACATACTGTACACTGCCCCAGGGCTACAATAGGAAACTACAACTCCCAGCTTGCTTTGCTGCATGAAGGAGTCACTTCTGGTGCTGGAAGATGTGACTTGTAATGGACAGGGCCTCAGCCAATGAGAGTGGACTCTGTAGAAGTGAGACTAAGGGAGAAAATCCCTAGGAGGTCTTGGATGAGCACAAAGGGGCAAAGCTGCAGCACCATGAAAGATCCGAGGGTCCACCAGGAGTCAAGCCAATGGTACACCTGAGTTAGCGGACCCTGGCAAAAGGGAGTAAAGCCCAGCAGAGCATCCATCTGACAGCAGCAGGAGGCATGCGTAGTGACAGAGGAGATCCTAATCGCAAGTCAAGTAAAAAGGTACAAAGTATTTGCGACGTACAGACCTGCTACGGTCATACACATTCTAAGAGATCCAACGTGTGCCGACATCTTTACACAGGCCCTTACATGCAGCATCTAGTAATCCTGGGGAAAGATACGGCTACACACATGCATATTGTCTTGTGTGAAGTGTTTATATTTAATTTAATTGTGTGTGTACTGAATTATCCTCACGTTTGAGGATTATATTAATATATTGTGCCTAACGATAATTATATTATAAAAACCTTTGTGTTATAAACATTATTGTAGCCTGCCTCCCTTTGTCTGACCTACAGCCATGTGTGGGGAGTAAGGTATTTAGAAGGAGGACTTGGACCCCCGCCTCAGCAGTAGGTGTTAGTCTGAGGAAAATTAGAGGGGTTATATAAAGACTAAAAATTATAATGAAAGCAGCACAATCAGTGTGTGCAGAGACTTAAAAAGTCATGTTATTTAAAACAGCATTTGTTTTGACCTTTTTTAAAGCCTTTAGAATACAGGAGATAGTGGCAGCAGCTAAGTCAAGCAGGGACATAACTATCAGAAAAATACAATAGCATTCAGAATACATAGATAAACTGACCAGATGGGAAAAAGAGCATGGGTGCACTTAAAAAAAACACAGCAGCAAGATTCCGGTGAAGCTAGTAAGGCCATACATGGAACACCGATCAGAGGGGGTGAGGATTTTGTGTTTCATAGGAATTTAACCCCATTAACAAGATTAGAATTTTAGAGTGTTCTTAAGTGCTGCTTGCAAACAGGTGAAATGGATCCCACAAACTTTGGGGGAACAAGGTTTGCTGGTAGATTGGATTAATGAATTGGGGAGGTTGAAAACAAATCCATTTAGAATTTGTACAATATTAAGGTAGAAAAGTAAATGACTTATGTGTCATTCTAACATGCTTTCTGTCTCCTTAGTCTACAAACTCAGTAAAACGCACAGAGTTTGGCTGATAGGGCACTCGTTTATTTACTGGGCCTTGGAATAGACACAGAACAGGCTGTCCAGTCTGCAAATAGACATATCACAAGAGAGAATAAACATACGATGGCTCGGAAACAGAGGTATGTGTTGGGAAGATTGGTTACCAATTATTGCAATAACTCTGTCAGACTACAAGAGAAAGCCAGATGTGATCTTAATACATTTAAGCAACCAAATGTTTTAGACCAGAAGGGATGGGGTGCCCATCTTCAACGAAGGTCTTGAAATTTTTATTTCCAACATTTTGCAGACCCTACGAGCATTAACCCATCAGAACACAAAGAACATATACAGACCAGCACCCAAAAAGAATCCAAAGTCCCTAATAGAGTCCAAACAGATGGAAGGGAAGATAATCCAAATGCTCCAATCACTGTAAAATCTCCAATCCGGGGGTCCGTGACATAGGGACAGAAAAATAAAAATAATAGTGTAATACGTAATGTTAAAATGGGACAAACAACATGAAACACTTAACAGAAGACAAACATAAAACAGTCAAGCTGAAAGAAAAATAACTATTTAGTAAAACAAACAGAGCCTGCTGCAGCGGGTCATCAAGGGGTTAAAACCCAAAACCCTACTTACAGCAGGACTGGAATAACAAGCATGTGTAACCAAGTGGGGCAGACGCCTGCAGCAGTGGGGGTCCTCAGGGGCTCCCTGTGTATTATCTTTCCCTCTAGCTTCAAAACACTCTCCAAGATGGACGCCGAGTAAGGGAACTCCACACTCTCCTGCTTGCCAGCACTGCAGCTTCAATGATGCTGCTTTCTGCTTCACTTGACTGACACTTCTCACAACCAGTGTTACTCCAAGGCACCGTGACCTTTGACCCTACGCGTTTCGTGACTGACGTCACTTCCTCGGGGGCTGGTTCAGTGAATTATATTAAAATAACAAACTCATAATTATAATTATTCCTACAATTAAACATAAAAATGATAATAACAATCATACAGAAAAAAGGAAACCAGAGGAATATAATGTAATTAAAAAGTGCAACACTATACACTATATTAAGAGACCCTATATTATTTGATAAGAAAGACCCCTAGATCAAAGTCTAGATTTAATCCATTTGGAGAGAGGGTTTTAAGGTCATAAATCCAGAAAGCTTCACGTCTGCTAATCTGGTTGATCTTATCACCCCCCCCCCTTCAATTGGTAGCAGCAATTTCAATTGCTTGACAGCAAAGACCAGTCGGGTCCTTGTTGTGGCAATTCAAAAAATGGTTTGACACACTGTGGGTTATTAGACCCTTTTATGTGACCCAGTGTCACAAGTTGGATTGGGTGTTCATCCCCAGTAAGAGGACATAATGGGTCTTCCGGGTGGAGTATCGACGTGAAGATCGCACCTCTGAAAAGGGCTCACCCGGCGAGTTCTTTCTGCTGCAGAGAGAGAGCCTCCTCTCTGTGCAAATGTCACCCAATTTTTTTAATTTATATTTTAGTACTAGTGCAGATGAGCAGGGGGACTCTGGAGCAGAATCGCCTTGATTTCAGGTCCGGGGACCCCTGCTTCCCGAGATACAGGCCCCGTTATGGGGTGCCGGTATCTCCTATGCATTTTATTCTCACGGTCACGTGACGCGGGACATTTAAATGCATAGGAGATACTGGCAGCCCATAACGAGGCCTGTATCTCAGGAAGCAGGTGGTCCCCTGGTCCTCAAATCAACAGACCCCCTGAACAATACACTAGAAATAAAACTATTAGGATGTGACGTCACTTTAAGGGATAATGTCAAATCCTTTTGAACTAAAGTAACCTATCACATGGTACAGCAACCAATGGTATTATCTTCAATCCCATTGGCTCTAATGCCATGTGATATGGCCATGTGGTTTGTGTGACGGATCGGGGGACTCGCGCTTCCCAGCGTGTCCCTGTCACCTCTGTTTCCACTGCCTCTAGCCCTCCCTCTTCCCTGCGTACTCACTCTTCCCCTTCCTTTCCTCGTGACCGTTCCTCTGCGGCGCGGTTAGAAAACCCTGACGCGCGTTCAGGTCACGCGCGCAATTCTCCGCAATGTGTGCACACATTCGCAACCACTTGCTCCCCTCCGTGGCACCCGCGGGCCCCGGCTTGTCTCTATTCCCCCAGCCTCCACATTACCTTGCTCCTCCGCTTCTCCGTCCCTTTCTCCCTCATTGCCGAGCGCCCCCACGGTGCTGCGTCCCTCACGCTCTTTGACACGCGCGGTGCACGCGCATAGTACCCTTACAGAGGGCACACGCTCCAGTTATCTGCCGTCCCTAAACTCTAGCTCCGCCCCCGTGGCTTACAAGCCATATCTCTTCATAATTCCCCTGTCTCCTCCCCTGCTCTCTCTGACCTATCCCTGCAAACTCTCACTCAACCCTCTGCTCCTCCTGTCTCCCTTATTGGTTCTCCTTCCTTTATAATCCCACTCTGTCCTCTTACTCATTGCTCTGCATAGCTTTCCTGTGGCTCCTGTGTGTGCAGTGTCTATGCCTAGCTCCCTTGTTTGTTTCAGCGCTGGATCCTGTCCCTGCTCCTGTTTGGATTCCCCTGGCTTGAACGTGTACTGCTTTGGATTTGACTACTCTGCTTTCTCCTGCCCTTGAACCTTGGCTTACGGACTTCACCACGCTGCTTTCTCCAACCCTTGAACATTGGCTTACGGACATCACTACGCTGCCCTCTCCAATCCTTGAACTCTGGCACATGGACATTACTCTCCGATCTCTGGCACCCCGGACTCTGCAAGTATACGTTAACCCTTTCTTACCAGGCCCGGCAATGCAATACCACACTCCGGGCATGCCCTCACTGCTGTGGGTGTGTGTTATACCCTTACCCACCTCAGTACTGGGGACTGGCCAGGTCTGCGGGCATACAGGCATTACATTATGCAGAGCCCAACAAATGCAGACCCCCCTGAGGTGGGCCAAGGTGTTTCCATGGAACAGTTGCAATTTGTCATTAACCAACTGACCATTGTGTCACAACAACTTGCCAATTTGTCTCCCTGGGAAACCTCAGTTGCCCCATCACCCTCTGTTCCTATGGCTATAAATAATCCAGGACCACGTATACCACCTCCCAACCGGTACGATGGGGACCCCCTCACTTGCCGAGGATTCTTGAATCAATGCGAGGTTCAATTTTAGATGTCCCCCTCCCTCTTTCCTACTGGCTGTACCAAGGTGGCCTACATTTATGCCTTACTCACTGGCGACGCTCTCGCTTGGGCTTCTCCCCTCTGGGAACACAAACCTGAGTTAACCCAACACTATCCCAAGTTCAAGCATGAGTTTTAACAGGTGTTTTATACATCAGCACGTAGGGAAACTGCTGCTTTTTCTTTATTCCCTATCACGCAGGCTCGGAGGTCAGCTGCAAGATATGCAGTGGAGTTCCGCACCATCGCCGCAGAGACCCAATGGAACGACGAGGCTCTTGCCGCAGCATACTGGCACGGTCTGTCTGACACTCTAAAGGATGACCTCGCAGCTCATGCTCTGCCTTCTTCCCTTGAAGAACTCATTGCACTCAGCATCCATATGGATCAACGTACCCAAGAACGATGACATGAGCATCACTGTTCTCATTCTCTTCCCCCTCCGTCTGTTTCTCATAGGTCTACTCCTTCGCCCTTCCCTGCATTGGATGCTCCTGAACCGATGCAGATCGGTAGTCAACAACCTCAGGCTGCTGAGAAAGCACGACGTCATGAGTAGGATCTCTGCTATTATTGCAGTTCCCCTGAGCACCGGCTCTGAAAATGTCATTTGAAACCGGGAAACGGGAATGGCCAGTAAAGGTAGAGGGGCTTCTACTGGGTACTATCTCTCCCTGCCCCTCTCTCCCTAAGGAATTACCTAAAAATCTTTTGCTCCCTGTAACGCTGGCGGGTCCTGATCTTCAAATAGAAGTGAAAGCTTTCTTCGACTCTGGTTCCAGTGGTAACTTTCTTGATCACTCCTTCGCCTGCAAGAACCGAAGATCGCCCTTTGGCCTGGAGGCTATTGATGGACGCCCGCTTCAGCCAGCTTTTCATCATTTGGGAGTCCATTCCACTTACCCTGACCACTGCGGATGGCCATAATGAGGTAATGGTCTTCGATGTCTTTCACTCCCCTACTGTTCAGCTTATTCTAGGATTGCCATGGCTGCAGCTTCACAATCCGCGTATAGATTGGACCGATGTGTTACCCATCCCATGGACTACCACCTCAGAGAAAACGGGTACTCCCCCTCCTGCTGCCATGCTCCCTGGTCTGGACACCACTTCCTCTAACTTGTCCGCTCTGCCGACGGTGTATCACGAGTATTTAGATGTCTTCAACAAAGTACAAGCTGAGGTATTGCCTCCCATCGCCCCTACGATTGTCCTATTGATTTAATTCCATGAACTATTCTCTCTAAGTCCAAGTCGTATCCCTTATCTGTGCCAGAGACAGAAGCTATGACGACTTATATCCAAGAGAATCTGGAGAAAGGATTCATCCGCAACTCTACCTCCCTCGCCGGGGCAGGCTTCTTCTTCGTGAAGGGAAATTCCTTCAACAGCAGCAGGAAGGGTAGCGCAGCACAGCCGTAGACAAACAGGGTGTAGATGTAGGTGGTGACTACAAAAAGGTTTTATTTAGACAGACATGTGTAGCCGGGTAACCCATGCAAACGGAGGAGACCACCGCTGGTCAGGTGACAGCCGTGCGCGATGCCGCAATCACGCCGGGAGTAGCGGTGCCACATTCACACAAGCAGCTGACCTGAGGCACGATACCGAGCATTTCCCCACCTCATCTACACCGGAGGAGATCACTGCCGGTCACTTGACCGCCCTACGTGACGCTGCAGTCACGAAAGGGTTGGCGGTGCTACATTGCATCATTGCCACTGAGGACTTCATACACGGCGTTCACTCTCCTAAACCGTGAGTTTTAAAGCAACCATTGGTGCCCAGAGCTGGGCCAGTTGCCATCTGATATCTATGGTTTAAAAACACCAAAAAACACTATGCAACGTTTTTTTTACCTATTCTGATGCACCTGATAGGATATACATGTGGATCCGCTTCTACTTCTTCTTCGTGAAGAAGAAGGATGGCTCCCTAAGACCTTGTATCGACTTTCATGGGCTTAACAAAATTACGGTAAAGAACCGATATCCTCTCCCTTTAATTTCTGAACTCTTCGAAAGTCTACAAGGAGCATCCATATTCTCCAAACTCGATTTAAGAGGGGCCTATAATCTTATTCGAATAAGAGACGGGGATGAATGGAAAACCGCGTTTAACACGCGTTCTGGACATTATGAGTATTTAGTGATGCCGTTCGGCCTGTGCAATGCTCCTGCTGTTTTCCAAGAGTTCATGAATGATATCTTCCGTGACGTTCTGGGGACATTCGTTATCGTATATCTGGACAACATCCTCCTTTTCTCTAAGGACTTAGAGGAGCACATTCGCCATACCAGACTGGTACTCTCTAGGCTTCGTGCTAATCGTCTCTACGCAAAAATGGAGAAATGTTTGTTCCATCAGACGACCACAGCCTTCCTAGGCTATATTATCTCTAACCAAGGCTTTACTATGGATCCTGAGAAATTGAAGTCTGTACTCGACTGGCCCTTGCCGAATTCTCTCAAAGCGGTGCAACGCTTCCTTGGCTTTGCCAATTATTACCGGAAGTTCATCTGTAATTTCTCTACCATCGCTCTGCCGATCACCGCCTTAACCATGAACGGTACTGATCCGACGACTTGGTCTCCCGAAGCCATAGAAGCCTTCGAATTGCTCAAGAAAGCCTTCGTGTCTGCACCCATCTTACGTCATCCAGATACTTCTCTTCCCTTCACGCTAGAAGTTGACGCCTCCGATGTGGGTGCCGGCGCAGTACTCTCTCAGAGATCCACTCCACAGAAAAAACTCTATCCGTGTGGATTCTTTTCTCGGAAGTTCACTTCGGCTGAGAGAAATTACGATGTTGGGAACCGTGAGCTATTGGCCATTAAATTGGCTCTCCAGGAATGGAGGCATCTTCTTGATGGTACCAAGGAGCCTACAGTATAGCCATCCTCACTGACCACAAAAACTTACTGTATATTGAGGGGGCTCGTCGATTAGGATCCGTCAGGCTCGGTGGGCACTGTTCTTCTCTCGATTTAATTATACCATTTCCTATATTCCTGGCACAAAAAATATTAAGGCCGACGCTCTCTCTCGCCAGTTCACTATGGAGAACGACTCTTACGAATCCTCTGAATCAATTCTCCCCGCCAAATGTATAATTTCCGCCAATAATTTCGATGTTTTGGATGAAATTAACAAAGCCCAGGTTCACATTCCCAGGAGATTTAGGGTGCCAGAGGGACGCTTGTACGCAGCTCCACATTTTTGCCACGAGATACTACTTTGGGGGCATTCTTCAAGATCGGACGGTCATCCAGGCTTCAAGAGGACAGCAGATTTTATCAAACGGACCTTTTGGTGGCCTAAGATGAATAAGGACATTTTCAACTTCACCAGTGCTTGTCCGGTCTGTGCCCAGAGCAAGTCCGCCCTTCACAAACCCTCTGGTCTCCTCATGCCCCTCCCCATTCCGGAGCAACCTTGGAAACATATCTCTATGGACTTTATTGTGGAACTCCCCAAGTCTAAAGGGATGAATACCATCCTTGTTGTAGTAGATAGGTTTTCCAAGTATTCACACTTTATACCCCTCAAGGGTCTTCCTAACTCAGCTACCTTGGTCGACATTTTTTCTAAAGAAATTTTCAGATTACACGGTGTACCTATTTCAATTGTTTCTGACAGAGGTTCTCAATTCATCTCTAAGTTTTGGCATGTGTTTTCCCAGAGACTTGGGATTTCTCTTCTATTTTCCTCAGGTTATCACCCTCAGACCAACGGTCAAACGGAAAGAATGAATCAGACCTTGGAGCAGTATCTCAGATGTTTCGTCTCCGAATCTCAAGACAACTGGGTGGATTTATTACCCTGGGCCGAGTTTGCTATTAACTCATTAAAAAATGAGTCTACGCAAGAGTCGCCTTTCTTCATTAATTTTGGATTCCACCCTAGCAGTCTTCCCCTCTCCTCCCTCCCCTCTGGTGTTCCCGCAGCTGATTCTCATGTCTCCACTCTTCAAAACTCTTGGAGAAAGATTCTAAAAACCTTACAAACTGCTGTTCAAAGACAAAAGACAAAGGCAGATCGGCGACGTCAAGCGGGTCCATCGTTTAAACCCGGAGACAGAGTTTGGTAATACTCTAAAAATATAAGGCTCAAGACTCTTTCTAAGAAACTGGCTCTGAGATTCTTGGGTCCTTTTAAAATCCTCAAGAGGATCAATCCGGTCGCATACTGTTTGGCACTTCCCTCCACCATGAGGATTCCCTCGGTGTTCCATGTGTCCTTACTTAAACCGGTTATCCAAAATGCTCACTTTCCAGATCGTCCTCAAAGACCCAACCCTGTTACCATTCAAGGACAACAAGAGTATTAAGTCCACTCCATACTCGATTCTCGTTGGTCCAGAGGCCGATTACAACTCCTTGTCCATTGGAAGGGTTATGGACCGGAGGAACGTTCCTGGAAACTGTCTCACCACATTCACGCCCCAACGCTCCTTAGGCAGTTTCGCCGGAAGTTCCCTCATAAGCCATGGCAGGATCGTCCGGAGTCCGATCCTCAAGGGGGGGATACTGTGACAGAACGGGGGACTCGCGCTTCCCAGCGTGACCCCGTCACCTCTGTTTCCACTAGCCCTCCCTCTTCCCTGCGTACTCACTCTTCCCCTTCCTTTCCTCACGGCCGTTCCTCTGCTGCGCGGTTGGCATACCCTGATGCGAGTTCAGGTCATGCGCGTGTTCTCCGCAATGTGCGCACGCATTCGCAACCACTTGCTCCCCTCTGCGGCACCCGTGGGACCCGGCATGTCTCTATCCCCCCAGCCTCCACATTACCTTGCTCCTCCGCTTCTCCATCCCTCTCCCTCATTGCCGAGCGACGCTGTGTCCCTCATGCTCTGTGACACGCGCAGTGCATGCGCATAGTACCCTTACAGAGGGCGCGCGCACATGTTCCAGTTATCTACCATCCCTAAACTCTAGCTCTGCACCCCATGGCTTACAAGCCATATCTCTTAATTATTCCCCTGTCTCCTCCCCTGCTCTCTCTGACCTATCGCTGCAAACTCTCACTCATCCCTCTGCTCCTCCTCTCTCCCTTATTGGTTCTCCTTCCTTTATAACCCCACTCTGTCCTCTTACTCATTGCTTGTTTGTTTCAGCGCTGGTTCCTGTCCCTGCTCCTGTTTGGATTCCCCTGGCTGGAACTTGTACTGCTTTGGATTTGACTACTCTGCTTTCTCCTGCCCTTGAACATTGGCTTATGGACATCACTACGCTGCCCTCTCCAATCCTTGAACTCTGGCACACGGACATTACTATCTGATCTCTGGCACCCCGGACTCTGCAAGTATATGTTAACCCTTTCTTACCAGGCCCGGCAACGCAATACCACACTCGATTAGGTTATCGAGGCTAATGGTGGCTCTAGAATGGTGATTTTCTCCCAAATTCATCTCGCCAGAAAAAGTTGACGTGAAGCTGGTGAGAAGGCGGCGTAAGAGGGAATTAGAAAAAAAAATGCAGTTTTCCTGCATCGGATTGATGCCGGGCATCTCTGGAGCTGATACACATTAATACCAGGACCAGAGGCCACGAGCATGTATCAGATGCATGAAAAAGGTATTTACAGGCAACTTCACTAACTTAGCAGCTAACCGCTAAGGCAATGAAGGAGTTTACTACCAGTACCATGTTTATTGTGGGTAGCGGTGGTGGGTGAAGGGGGCATTGGCCCTTAGTGGGTGATTAGGCCTTGTGTGGGGGTTGCGGGTGGAGTTAAAACCGCTAAGGTAATGAAGGGGTTAACACCTCCCGCTACCCACCTGGTAGGTATAAACACCCAGCAAGGTCCAAATGCCAACTTTACCCATCCTTGCTACCCACAATAAACATTCAAAAACACAACAACCATACTACCCAACTCCTCTACCCCCAACAACTCCCCCCCCCCTCCCAACACATACAGTACAGTAATGGGCAACATTACTTTTATCCAGATATGGATCATAGCTCATTTGCCCACTCAAAAGCAAACATTAGCCAGCCAGCATAAATAAAGAAAATAAAACTTCTACTTACCCCTGCCATCATGAAGGGCTTCCTCTTCCCCATACTCTTCTTCTGTCATTCTTTTCTTCTTTTCCTTAATCTTCTATATTATATATTTGTAATCCAATGTACCCCATGGTAAATCCAGCAACGAAAGTGGCCTCGTCGTCTTCTTGAGCAAACTGAGACGGAACAGGCCTTATATAGGGCCTGTGACGTCACATTTTAGCGTCAGATAGTACTGAATGCTCTTTAAGTGATACCATGAAATGGCACGAGTCTAGGATAGTAGAAATAGATTCCGCACATCAGACAGAATTCAAAAGTAATCTGACAGAGGCTTTGTAAGACCTGAACAAGGGTTACAAGGAATGGACATTTAGTGCTAAATTGGCGTTCACGGAAAAGATGGCGAGAGAAAGCTTTTGCATAAAAGCTCTGCGACTGTCGCCATACAGTCTGCCTACAAAGAGAGGATCGCCCGACGCAGGGGTAATCTCATGACCACACGGTCAGTAGAAAGACTGTACTTGGAAAAGTCCTCCTCGAGCGACTGAGGAGTGCTGATCTCAAGCACCTTCCGAAGCAGACACTAATAACCTGGAGAAAGGGCTCCAATCCCAGCAGGACTGAGGGTTCCTGTCCTCCATCCACTCTCATTCGAGCCGCAGAGATATCTCGAGGGAGAGTGGAAGGATGGGCTTTGGCCGTGGTAAGCCTGAGCTTCCCACAAACAGGGGAGGTATGTAACAGGGACTTATCACTGTTTGAGGGAAACTGCCTCTAAATCCGGAAGTGTGCTGGTTAATTGCACACATGCAATCAACCAGATTCCACCTGGCTGATTAGGATCTTTAGAAAAAGCCTGATGTGAGAAAAAGGAGAAGCCTGCACACAGACACTGTCTTGAGCACAAAGGTGTGCTGAGATCCAGACATCCAGACACCCAGAGATTCCTTAGCTCACAAGGGAGCTGACATTAGGAAAAGGAGGGCTGTGGTCTGAGGGGAAGACAAAAGGGGACCTGACCTCTATGCCTGGACCCTCAAGCAGATACCTGGAACCTACCCGGACACCACTGACCTGAAGGGCCACCTGCGTTAACGTTTTGCCCTCCCTCCAGCCTGCAGAGAGGGACCGGGGAAGTAAGTTAGCCCTTACACAGCCTTATTTTTATTTCACTTTAAACGGTCTCCATTGCATACTTCTGCACACATCTCTTACAGTGTGTATTGAAGTGTATTCTAGTATTTTGGTATAACATAATTGTAATTCTTTTGCGGTTTTGGTGTTAGAATAATTTTATTGATGTGTAGTTAAGGTTTTTTAGTTTTTTATTGTTGTGATGTACACTGGCGACACACTTTATTTGAGCTCGGCTAGTCCCACGAATTCGGGTATACCCGGGTGTATTGAGGTTTGTGACTGTTTTCTGCCCGAGTGCATTGAGGTATTTTCCAGGCAGGGATTGAAGCATTTTATTCCTGCTGGCTGCAATACTGCACAGTATATATATATATACTGCATTACAATTCATGAATTTATGCCATCTGGTAGACACGCGAAGCATTGCAGCCTATTAAATCCTAATCATTATCATTTAACAGATCAGCCGCCCGTCAGCCAGGCATGAACCCAGGCTGGGAAGGCAAACGCAACGGGGCTTGTCAGAGGTGAGGAGCGGCGCATTCCAGGTATCTGCCAGGTACATACTGGGTATTTGCTCGAATAAAGTGTGTCGGTGCAGTATAGGTGCTTGTGTATTTATTTAATTGTTTGTGTGTTTTTCGGCTAGATGATTTTTTTTATACTGTAGGTTGGCCATTGACTACTATAATGGCTTATCATGCCCATATTATATGGTATGATGTACCACTGTGCCAATCAATGGGTAGAGGGTAGGTGTACTTGTGCCAGGGTGGGTGGTTAGGCCTCCTGGGGGCGTAGCGGGTGGGGGAGTTAATCCCTTAATTACTATAGCGGTTATTAATCGCTAAAATAATAAAGGGTTTAGAGGCCATTAGATTGTATTTTTTATTGTACTCTTGGACCTGGAGTATGGTGATGAGGATGCCCTTCATCATGGCAGGGGTAAGTAGAAGTTGTATTTACTTTATTTATGTTAGCTGGCTAATATCTGATTTTGAATGGGCAAATGAGCTATTATCCATATCTGGATAATAGTAATTTTGCCCATTACTGTACTGTATGTGTTGGGGGGTTGTTGGGGGCAGAGGAGGTGGGTAGTAGGGTTGTTGTGTTAGTATTCTTTATTTAGGGTAGAAGGGTTGGATGAACGGGGTAGTAGCCCCAAGGTGTTTAGGCCTACAGGGTGGGGGTAGCGGGACTGGTTAAACCCTTCAATACCATAGCGGTTTCCACCGCTATGGGGGGTGAAGGGGTTATCTCCTCCTGCAACCTTCCCGGCTGATCTAAACACCCACGCTGGAGCTACTGCCCCCTTCATCCACCCCCTCTGCCCCCAATAAACAGGCTATTGAAGTTGAACCCCTTCATTGCCTTAGCGGCTAACTGCTAAGGTAATTAAGCTATTTTAATAAAAAATGTATTACTATTGTATGTTAACAGGTTGTCTCCGGAGCAGAACTGTTTTGATTTCATGTCCGGGGATGCCTGCTTCCCGAGATACAGACCCCGTTATAGGTTCCAGTATCTCCTATGCATTTTATTCCCACAGTCACCTGACGTGAGACATTTCAATGCATAGGAGATACCGGCACCCCATAACGGGCCTGCATCTCGGGAAGCAGGGGGTCCCCAGAATTGAAATCAACGCGTTCTGCTCCGGAGACCCGTGCTAACATACAATAGAAATATTTTTTTTATTAAAACCCTGCGATCGCTGGCGAGATATGCACAGGGAGAGGCGGCTCTCTATGCTGACCCGCCCATATCACTGCAGATTCACGGGAGAGGCGAATATCACATCGCTGCTCCTCGCCAATTTTGGTCATTTAGCTATCGCAGGTCTTCAGAGTCTCTCTGAATACTGTGATAACTACACGGACATAACTGGCGGCGTAACAGGCCCAGCGAGACGTTTAATGAAGGCTACTAGAATAGGCCCCTATACAGTATGTATTTTAAATAAATCTGATTTTTTTTTAAATATTAGATAATACTGTCTGCCATTTTTAATTATTTTTTTAAATGTATTGATCATTCTTTGGTTGCTACAGCAACCATTTAGAAAGTCATATCAAGTTCCTCTTTTAAAGCAGGCTCTTACACACACCTTTTTGAGCTCTGCCCTATGGCAATAATGTATCACACACAGATCTGTTGCTGTGTTCCAGACAGCAGACTGTCTATTTCTCTGAAACCTCTAACAATAATGTGTTACACTTAGTAATATAATGTTATATATCAGCTGCAGCATTACACACAAGTTAGAAGGCGGCCATTTTGTTAGGCACACAATTAGGATTTTTAACAGAAGCACCACACAATTGCCAGCTTGGGTAAGAATGTAGAATTATACATTGTCACATGCTTCACATATACAAATAATAAGAAAAGAAAAAGAAACAAACGAGGGAATGTAGTATTGCTGCTTTAAGCTATCTTATATTAATACTTTTTTATTATTATTAAGACTAATTTACTCTCAAAACAGTCTATATTATCAAGACTACTTAGAAACGTTTTACAGAGATGGCTAATTAATTTCTACGATGCTAGTTTATAACAAAAAATGAAAGTTATAATCCCCATATTCAATTAATCATAACATTTCATCGGAAATTCTACAGCAAACAGGTTTAGTCATAAAAACTTTTTTTCATGCTCTTCCTTTGACCTTCTTGATTTCTGATTAATCTGGGATGTATTCGAGCATTTCCAAGACATATGGGACCTGACCATTGTAACTTCATCAGATTCTCAATTGCCACTCCAAGGTTTTATTTCCTTACACTGCTCATTCCCAAGCTGCCAGCTGATGCCTGTCCTCACTTACATGAGCAGCTTTTCATATTTATGTGCATTAAATTACAGAGTGGCTGTATGGATATTGGCCCATATTTACTATCCAGACTCCTTCTTGCATTGGATGACACATTGGATGACCATTGACTGCAATGGGCTTAAGATGTCTTCCACTGCTGAATGGTGTCTTATGGTAGAAAACTGCTTAGTAAATATGTCCAATTATCTTTTACATTATCATAACATTTTTTTTTAAAGGTACTGTATTATGCTATACACTGATGCAGCGGCCGTTATTCGAACACATCACGGCGCCGATTTTGAATTCTCTGCTGTTCCCCATGCAGCATGAATGCGGCCAATCGCCCCAGGCACCGCGCTTATCACGGATATTGTGTTTGAATTTCATGGATTCTGTTTCTTCGTTTGCAATAAAATGGATGAATTGTAATGTGTACAGTACTGTGCTACTGTGCTACTGTGTCAATTTCATGTTTTTAATAGCCAGAACACTAAAATTGGTTTTTCTGCACTCGCCACGCTCGCATCTTAGTGCGGGAAGGCTGGAATTCATCCCGCGGTTTCAAATCCGATGTACATGACGCATGAAGTGTTCGAATAACGGCCGCTGCATCAGTAGTTTCTCAATACATTTGTAATACAGAGTTATACAGAATTGTAGGTAGACTGTTATAGGTGAAATAATTATATGCCCCAGACATGCAAAGTTTAAATTTAGTTACAGTATTTCTCTGTATTTTACTGTCTAAAACAATACCTTCCTAATCTAACCCATGTCATAATTATCCTTGTAGATTAGACACACTCAAGTATGTTGTCATATTGCAATACTGTACGTTACATAGGTGGCAAAAGGAATCATCATAATGAAAGGAAACGGGGATTTTGATTGATAAACGTGATAATATTTTTTCATCAGTGAAACATTTATGTAAAACATTTAGAAAAAAATCTGTATTTTGTAAAAGTACTTTTGAAAATGGATTGTTCTTCAAAAACATTCATAAAAAAGTTATCTATGTGTAGCGTACTTTCCCCCACCCCCTGGGAGATACAGTATGATGGCTACCGTGTATGTGGTGCGTTATCTGTGTCTCACAGGAGGCCTGGGCCTCCATTGCTGGGAGCCTGGGGTATGCCTGATTCGTCGGGTCAGCGCCTCCACCTGTACGGGATCCTACTATGTGGTATAACCCCGTCACAGGACCCCATGCAATAAAACACACACCGGTAAAAGTAAAAATTTTACTGCACGCATATGATGACCAATAGTAACAGTCCCACCAACTAGGCCACGCATGGCGTACCCTCCAACTCAATGTCCACACCTGGTAACACAGTCCCCAAAGTACCCATGGACCCTTGGGCACCCAACAACCCTGGTATCCACAAGCAGTCACCCACCCAAGTGTGTGAGACAGCGGTGCCCCACTAGCGTGTGTATACAGTTGGTGCACTTGTTGAATGTTAGTATATCTTCCAGGTGCTCCAGCACTGGCTAAAGATAAAGGATCCGCTGATCCAGCGACGTTGTCCGCGATGGCGTCCAATTCCACATCGGGTGAATTCCGGTATTGATAATATCATCATGCAGAGTCCCATAACAAAAGTGGTCTGTCTGTGTCCCTGATACTCTGACTGCTAAATGGGGCAGTGTCCCTCTCTAAGGGCCTGTCCCTATAGTAGCCACAAACTGAACAGTTGAGTCAGGGCCTAGCTGGGGCCTAACAGGGGTCTCTGGCCTAGTGCAGAGGCCACAGACACCCTGCACACACAACCTACCCTCTTCTTGTCCCAGCTCCGACTGGCGTGGTCTCCAGCGCACAAAATGTATAAATTCCCTGGTGCAGGGAATAATGGTGTGCTATTGGCTGCATTGCGACATGTGCCACCTTGCCTCATAGCCTTCTGGGAGCTGTAGTTCCCCTGTGAAACTTGTTTGGAATGGCCGGCTGAAGCTCCTGCTCTCTGCGCATGCACGAAGCCTTCTGCACGTGCGCGAGCATATTCAAGATGGCAGCGCCCTGCAAAGGGAGCCGCCGGTAGCCTCCAGCGATTGCCCGCACCGCTCTGCAACCTCCCCCACTCTAGCAGAGTTAAGCAGGACCCGAGGGGGGAACCTGTTATATATGAAAGAAATATAAGTAGTGTGTTGCCTGTAAGCAATGTTGAGACTTTGTGTGATTTCTTAATTTTTAGGTCACTAAAATGTAAATTTTGTTGAAGTATTGAAAGAATTAAAAGTGTTGAAAGCATCAGTTAGCATTTCCCTCGGGCAAACGGAAATTTTCATGTACTGTAGATTCCTCTGTAGATTTTTTTTTCATCTCTCTAAGGCCTAGATTTGCTTAACTCCGCTATTGACTTATCGGTAAGTGCTAACAGGCATCTTCAAATCTCACAAACGCAGTGTTAAGTGCTGTTTTAAATGTAACAAGGTATTTCTTTTCTGCCTATCTTTCCCTACCCTGTTATGTAAGACCTGCTAGCTACAGGCTGTGAGGGGTTTATCTGTGAGCTTGTGACCCCTACCCATGCTCCTCTATGATGGACAGGAGTAAGGTGGTGACTCATGGCCTGTGTAAGCCTATCAGGGATAGGTATAGACCATGAGCCCTCCCCTTCTGTCCTACCTAGGGGAATGCCAAATTTAGTATCAGCCCTGTTCCTACTCTGAAGGATAGAAGAAACAGAGAGCTATGAGTCTCTCCCATGGCTGGATGAGCATGCTCACCCTCAGTCTTTGGACTGAGGGAACAGATTCAGGCACAGAGGTCCTGTAAAACCAGGGGCCATCACCATCCAGAGGTCTGGGACCTCTGAGACTCTGCATCGCTGTAAGGAAATCTGCAGTGGATGCCTGCCATACAATAAAGACCCTTCTTATCACTCCTGTCTAAGTATCAGTCCTTGGGTAGGAGGGAGAAGTATGCAATAGTGGGGGCTGACTTCTGGTTACCCAGGAACCCACTACGGCTGGAGGCGCTAACACCAATGAGAAGAACTACCGAAAGAAAGTAAGCCTGTCCTGATCTCCATACCATCGCAGATCCGACTCAGCTCTCCTGGTCCTAACAGGTATCGCACCACACACAGGTAGCAGAGGCTGTGTATCTCCCACTGGGGGGAGGGGGGGGGACAGTGCTACATTTGGAGGTGCTGCTGAGATCAGGGCAGGTTTTACCATAAAAGCAAAGCAGCAAGTGAGGAAAGTATGCCTCAGACAGAATGCTAAGGGAGTGGGGGATTAGATATAGTGTCCAGGGGACCACGGCCTACCATAACCAGGGACCATTTTACCCACCAGGGAACTATAGTCTGGTCTTCCCTAGTAGAGCAAACTGTGCCGACATAGTATACTTTCATACCGAGTGTCATGGAGGAGAGGAGGCATAAGATATGGTGTCCAGGGGACCCCGGCCTACCATAACAAGGGACCACTTTCCCCGACAGGGAGCTATAGTCTAGTCTGCCCCAAAAAGAAGGTCTTGTGTGCTGAAGCAGGGGCTATTAATGTTCTGAGTCACCCTGGGTGCTGAAAACTGTGGAGGTCTGGAAGACATAGCGAATTTACTTGGTCCTAAAATCTCTGAAGGGATCCACAGGGTTAGTGTTAGAGCAGGGTGGCATAAGGTGCTACCAAGGGGGTCATAGGTGGGGTGCCTGGACCTACTCAGGTGCCTGAACCTCCTTATAGAGACTCATCATAGCACTACTAGCTGTGGATGCACAGAAAGACACAGACACCAAATAAAAATTATCCTGTGTAAAGTACTGAAGGGGTTTTGCTTAAACTGGAAGGTAACTAATGCCTCAGAATATGCAACCTAAGAAAAGAGGTTCCCCGCCCAGAATCATAGGGACCGCGTGCAAGAAAGGTCTTTAAAATGGTGTCCATCGAGTGGTGGTCTTATGCATGAGTCACAAAATGTCGCTCCCGCCAAGAACACGGGACCGCATGGGATGCTGTGTGCCACTTTGCAAAAGATCTGCAAAGAGTTGCATCCTTTCGGCGCCAAATGCTAGCACCGTGCACCAAAGTGACTGGTAATAATGCCACCTTTAAGTAAGGCAGGCATAGCACGAGTCATGTCAAGCAAATGTGAGTCACTGCTGATGTTAATTCTAATGAGATCAATAACATCATTGTTTTTGCATATAATTAGCTTTGTAGAATGCCGTTAACCTCAGGGGACATAACGTTCATTACTAATTTTGACAACATAACGTTATGAGCGCTGAGTCAACGGTGCTTTGGGGATCTGGCCCTTAGAATCTAATCCCGAGTATTGCAACTGGTTCATCAATTTTCTATGCGGGGCAGTGTCAAAGGCCTGACTAAACTCTAGTCAAGCTACATCTACTGCTCGACCCTGAACTATTGCCTTAGTCACCCAGTCAAAAAAAATTAATCCGATTTGTTTGACATAATCTCCCCCCAAGTAAATCCATTGGGATCTTGTAAATTATTGGATTTTCAAAATTCAACAATTCTTTCTTTTAGCAATGTTTCCATTAATTTTTCCACTACTGATGTCAGGCTCATTGGCCTGTAGTTACCTGCCTCCTAACTACTTCAACTTTCATTAAGTGGGACTACAGCAGAGACTGCGACTATTGTAACACAAATCAGTGGCAATCGCCAAAAAGACCCAGGTACACCCTGGATACATGCCTTAAACTAGACCCAGCATTTCTGCATTGATTAATGGCCCATCAGATTAACAGCGGGGGGTCCCTGGCAGTCCCATTCAAACTGAATGGGACTGCCAGGGACCCCTGCTGTGTTGATCCTATGGGTCATTAGTCAATGCAGAAATGCCTTAAACTAGCCAGGTTACACCCAGCACATACCCAGAATGTAACCGGACTAGTTTAAGGTAAGCTTTAGAATAGTCGTGGTCTCGTCTGTACATTTCCTCTTCTCTAGTCAACTGGAACTACACTTGTTAATAATGACTAGTTAAATAGTTATGTCAATGGTGTTGCCAGCACCCCCCTGAGCTCTTTAGTATTTTCAGATATATCCCATCTGGCTATGTAGATTGTCCACTTTTGGTTTTGAAAGTTCCAGTAGGACATTCTTCTTTGTAAATGTAGAAGGGCTACTAAAATGGTGCATGGTCTGCATAATAAAACTTATCAGGAAAGGACTTTAATATGTACAGCTTGGAGGAAGAGGGAGGATATGATAGAAACTAGATAGATAGATGATAGATAGATCCACCTTCCAATTATCAGTTTTTTTCATGATCAATACTTTTCTTAAGCTAGTCTCATGCTCTACCAATGTTCTTCCAAAAACTATTAGATTGTCCAAGTAAATAACACCTCCAGAAAGTTCATGCCCCCATTACTCATTTCATCAGCCTCTGAAATGTGGCTGGGGATCCTTGGGGCATACGCTCAAGCTGATAAAACCCCAATCCTGATATCATGGCTGTCGTCTCCATGTCTTGCTTTCAAATGGGTATCTGAGAGTATCCGCTACCTACGTCGAGGACCGAGAACCACTTGCTTTCCGTGAGACAGTACAATGCATCCTCTATTTATGACATAGTATACTGATCCACTTGTTCAGGGTGTGGTAGTCGATACACATCCTTAGAGCGCCACTTTTCTTTTGAGCCACCATGATTGGGGAAGCATACAGGCTTCGTGACTCTGAAATGATACCTGCCCTATCAATAACTGTAAGTGGCTTCTCACGTCTTCTACGTCCACAGGGGCCAATCTCCATGACCTTTCTCTAAAAGGGAGGGTATCATGAAGGCGTATCTAGTGCTTCACTCCCTTTGCGCATCCCACGTCTCACTCATGGGTGGAGACCACTTCAGACATTCAGACCATGTTCTTCCTCAAATGCCTCTTCCATTGTTTAGAAGCATTACTGTTTCAAAGTCAAACATATCTGGTATCAGCTTACCCCTATCAGTTCATTTCTGCTGGGTTTGACCTATCACTTCGGCACTGCACAGGTGGGACATCACTGTGCCTCATCATACAAGTACATTGTGGGTGGTCTCATTCCTTACTTCCACTGTTGCCCTCTCCATCTTGTTTATGGGTACTGACAGTACCCCACTCTTTACCAACAATACTTCTGAATATCCTCCGTGAGGGGGACTATCTATCATAATGGTGGGTCCTTCTATGTCTTATGGGAGGGTCAACTTTACATTTATTTTTTGTATACTGTTGGGGAATATCCTGACTGGACGTGGAACCATCATCCTGACCTCCCCATAAGTCCTCACCCTGGACCATGGCTCTCTTCATTAGTCTTTGGTAGGCTTTCAGACACAGGAGATGAATGGTCAGAATCTGACCAAAGTTGCCCCCACCAACTGTCTGGCACCATTTTGCTAGTTGTCCTAAAATATTGGCATTTACCTCAATAATGGCTCCAGTCTCATCCTTATTCAGACTCCAGTCTGGGGTCCCAATAATCCCATAATCTTCTTAGTAAATTCCAGTTTCACCACTACATACCCCATGACCAGACTCTTGGAACTGGAAACAAGAGCTTGGTGGGATATGAATACACAGGAGCAGTATATTAGAACTAAAAGAGTGCCACGAGGGTTAAGAATTATTAAACATCTACGTATGGTATTAACAATCCAGATTTTAACACTAATTGGGAGACAATATTAGACACGTGTTCATTATATCTAATGAAACTCCTAATAAGTGAAAGAAAGAATGAACTGGTAATATTAGGTGAAAAAATTGAGAAAATGAAGAAATGTTGGGGTTATCTTCACTGGACACATTACCAAAAATGGTTGAAGAATTAAATTCAAAATTGAAAAAAATATGATATGGAATAATTGTTGTGAAAAATAGAAAATTCCTAAGGGACAAAAATGACTATGCACTTAACAAACAAAGACACTGGAACACTAGAGATTTGGAAAATACAACAAAAAGAAATATACCCTGTCTCCTAAACTAAATTGGCCTAAAAATGATAGTGATAAAGAAAGAGAAAATTCATCATCAGGTGCCTATCCTAAAAAGAACATCCTCTAAAGCCCCTGCTCAAAAACAAGAGACTGGTCCAAAGGGTTGGTATCAAACACATAGTAAATATCATCATGACAACAATAATGGTCATGAGAAGGGAAAATCCTCAAAAAATTATGGTAACAAAGAAAAAACTGTGAGGGCAATTGGACCACTGTTGAAAAGAATAGGAGGTACAGTATAATTATAAGAAAATTCAGAAAAGGGAAGAGGAACACAATATTGATTTTGAAAGACACTCTTTAAAGAGAAGTTCATTTGAACTTCCTATGGCCAATAGATTTCAGAAGTTAGATGAAATGCATAGTGATAGTGATAATGATCTGGGTCATTTTTTTCCAAAGATGGAAATCAGAAAACAGAGAAAAATAAGCTGGGATTTGGACAATCCCCCCTCAATGACAAGATCATCCCCTCTGTCGAGAAAAAGATCTTATTCCGAAGAGGTAAGCGAAGGGGTAGAATGTCCCAAAGCAAAGAGAGGTACCCAGAATCAGACACTAATATCCCATGGAATTGTTAATCTTTCAATGCTAAAAATTGATCTACCATTATTTGAGGAGTTGAAAAAGGGTCTGTCATTTGCACCAACAAGTGACCCTAAAGATTTTGAGTTATATATTGGCTTGCAAAAGTGTGCGATAAAGTTAACTCTACAAGGACATTTTAATAGCTCTGTAAAGGAAATTATCAGTTTGGATAATGCCAAATTTAGTGAAGAAACTGAAAATTTGGAAGTAATTGATCAAATACAAGGTCTAGAGGATCTATTAAGAGAAAGTGACCCTGACTTTATCAACAGCAGAGGCTATCTCCACAGTGGATTTAAACCCAAATCGGTGTTCTTCCCGTATTTTGCTATGGACCAACACAGAGAGCTATTTGGCAAGTTAGTAGAACAAGAACTCAAACACCTATGAAATATAAAAGACCATTCTCATATTCTAATCAGAGTCCAAGTGAATTGAAAAGCATTAAAACATTAAAAGGTAATCCCAACATTGTGGTACAGTCAGCAGATAAAGGGGGAGGACTAGTTCTTTTGGATATAAGTGACTATCAAAAAGAGGCGGTAAAATTTTTGTCAGATAATACTTCATACAAGAGATTACCAACAGATCCCAACAAGGCCTTTATTACACGTTTGAAATCACATTTGGAAATGGCATTGGATGTTGGAATTCTGACTAAGGCTGCGCTTATAGTTCCCGCGATGTCGCTCAAAAACAAAACAATTGACTATGTTCATTCTGGCTCCTACTGTCCCTATTTTTTATTATTTACCAAAACTACATACATTTTTCACTAATCCCCCAGGTTGCCCTATTATTTCTGTATAAGTTATATCACTTCTAATTAATCTTTATATTTGGATTCTTATTTACAGCCCCTAGTCACAGCACTCCCTTCTTATTTGAAGGATACCACCATGATCCTGCAGATCTAGAGTGAATTCCTTCCGAGTGAGGGGTATATAATGACTACCCTGAATGTACAGGCATTGTACTCCAGTATCCCTCACTCCAAGGGAGTGATGCTGTTGAACACTTTTTTATGGCAAATCAGAAGCTGCCACGTTAAAAAATTTACTTCATTTTGAAGTCTATTGAGTTTATTTTGACTCATAATTATTTTTTGCTCGATACTGTCTATTACTTGCAAATTTTGGGTACAGCAATGGGAAGAACTTTTGCCCCATCATTTGCTAATTTATATATGGGGCAGTGGGAGTCAGGGTATGTGGACAGTATACCTTCTCCACAGCTCAATCATAGACGACATTCTGAATATCTGGGAGGGCAGCAAAGGTTCATACCTGGAGTTTATATCAGCCCTGAACAACAATGAGTATAATCTCAAGTTTAACGGTACAAATAGCACTATTATTGTTCACATTTTGGATCTTGAGATCTTCATTGAGGACAATGTTATCCAAACTAGGACACATTTTAAAGACATAAATGTGAATTCTTATCTGTACCCCACAAGCTGCCATGACCAAAAGTGGATAAACAATATTCCATACAATCCATTCTTACGACTAAATAGAAATAGTACAACAAACACAAATACAGACCAGCGCCCACAATAATAATGTCCACTGAGTCCAAGATAAAGTCCAATCTAAGATGTGATAAGATCAGGCTCCATTCAGTAGATCCATGACATATGAAAAGATATAAAAAGAAAAAATCATCATAGTGTATAAAGTATAAACAATTTACATATAACAAAACTGACTAACAACAAGCAACATAGAACATGAAACACAGAAGCTGATGACATACAAAACTAATTTATTAAAGACAAGGAAGCCTGTTGCAGCGGATCATCTTCTTCTCCGGAGTTTTCTGATGTCACAATGTCATGTGATGTCGCATTGAGAAAAAAGTATAAGGTAGCGCTAAAAAACAAACAATGTCACAAATTATATAATGTATATTTATATACAGTGGTCGACAAATCACCAAAAAATCTACTTGCCGAACAAAAAAATCTACTTGCCACCTAGTACCACACGTGTGCTGCTTGGGCCAATAGGAGCTCGCCACGATGTTAAATCCACTCGCCCGGGGCATGCAAATGTATAGGTTTGTCGAACACTGTATATATATATATAATATCATTTGTGACATTGTTTGTTTTATATATATATATATATATATATATATATATATATATATATATATATATATACAAAAAACAAGGGCAGTTGGCACACTGTAAACTGATGCTCCACTGATGCTTTTCCCATATGCACACATGGATAGAAATATTTACCAGATGTTGGTCCGGAAAACAGAGACAGCACACAGCCAGGAAAGTACAAAAAAAACTGTATTCATAAAAATGTACATGGCATTGCATCCAACGTTTCGGTCATCAGAGCGTGACCTTCTTCAGGGACGTGCAGTGAATGAGTGCCAGTGAAACACCATAAATACCCACACCAATCAATAAATAATTACACTCACCCGTGTGGGAACCCGCAAAGCCCGTGAAAACTGTGTATGTGTACCTTCTGTGAAACGCAGCCCCGTCCTGGAACGCACCGCCATCTTGGAAATTAACATAAAGTCACTTCCTTGTGCCCTATGTGTAGTATGCTAATCCTGACTACGCTCACCATTGCGCATGCTCAGAACTACCGGGAACTGCCAGCCCCAGTCATAGCGTGCAATGTGTCAAAGACACCACTAGATGTTGGCGCGCATGCGCCCTGTGTGTAGTATACCAATCCTGACTACGCTCACCACTGCGTATGCTCAGAAAAACCGGGAACTGCCATCCTTAGTCATAACATGGCTAACAGCATCCAACGGCTGCTGGCTGTCAGCGCGCGTGCGCACAGCGTGTAGGACGGTCAGAGACCTCCTCCTGACAGTGCAACTCAACTGCGCAAAAGCAGAATCACCAAATATACTAACACCCACTAGAACGCAGCAACTAGCGTCATGTGGTGACCATGGGAACAATATCATGAATGTAAAGGCAATAGCAAGCATATATAATAACAAAGCATTACATTAAGTAGTGTAAGACAGTGAAAAACATACTAATAAAATGTGAACATAAATGAAGACATGATCTGGCAAAAGGACTATTGTAATAAATCCGCAAATGAACTGGAAAACAAGCTGGTACCAAGATGTTAGGGCTAAAGCATTCCATGGTGACGAATAACATCACGATGTGACTGATAGGTATATGAACATGATAAATTACTATGAAAGCCTAGTCCTCAAAAATGTGATTAACACAAAGCTTGTAATTACGCACATATAGTGCATAAAAATGATATAACAGTCACACAGCAACTGCAGCAAACAGAGATGCCTGATGAGAAAACAAAACGCACATCAAGGTCCATATGGAGAAAGCATTTCATGATTCCAAGGAATAAATACAGATTGTAGTTGTCCAATGATGGACCCTGAATCCGGAATCAGCGTATTCGCCCCTGCTGGTGGGAAAAACCTATAATGCAGTGGGAACAACAAGCATATTAGAAGGCAAAACAGATAAACAAAAGCCATCAGTGAATGAAGATTGATCAGACGGAATGTCCATCCTGTGCTGGAGACCACAATAATCCTGTTGTGGGCAGGAAAGCAGTTAATATGCACATAAGCATCCGGTATAGTGGATTCCATAATGTCCAGTAGACTCCAATCCTGGGGACGAAAAGTCACCTAATGCAGATGAGTCCTGTGCTGGAAACGTTAATTAACCTATTATGGACAAGAAAGCGGTTAATGTGCACATAAGAATCGGTATAACAGATCCAATAATGTCCAGTAGACTCCAATCCTGGGGACGAAAAGTCACCTAATGTAGATGAGTCACTGTCTGGACAAGCTGGTTAAAGAAAACAGCCCAGTTTGAATTCCTCGTTTAACCCACGAGGACTTAATGTGTCCAAATTGTAAATGGTTCTTGCTTCCAGTTGGAGTTAAGCTCTATTGCGGTCTCCTCCTCTGGGGAATGCCTGGACCTGTGCAATTGGCATGCACCGAAGGGTAGCAAGGCTATGCTTCTGCTCCTTGAAGTGACGAGCCACCGGTTGTTGGGTTAAATCTTCCTTGTTGTCAGTATCCGCTAAAGCCTTTCTGATGGCGGATCGTTGAAGACTCAGCCGTTCTTTGAGCATACGTATTGTTTTGCCTATGTAATTAAAATGTGTCCGTATTCACTCTGTAATCACATCACCTTGATAAAGGTCCCGCACGCGGACCGAAACGTTGGAATGATGTCTTGTTAATACAATATATTCTTTTGACAACCTTTTGGAGTTCTGCCTCTGATATTCGTCATCATACGGTATCGTATTGCCTATTTGTTCCATACAGGATTTGCACCCAGCCTATTGATTTCCCAGATGGAGTGACTATTGTTCTTTATTATATGATATATACAGTGGCGACCAACTTTATTCTAACTCGGCTAGCTCCGCGAATTTCAGATTATCCCTGTTATCTGCGGTTTTGTGTCGTTTTCTCTTGCGTTATTTTCGCGGCTGTGATTTAAGCATTTTATTCCCGCTGGCTGCAATACTGCAATGCCGTGTAAAAACTCATGGGGGCGTTTGCGAGCTGTTGTCTTTGAAGCCGAGAAATTCATGAATTGTAATGCAGTATATACTGTATATATACAGTATATACTGTATAACAACAACCCCTATAACCCCTAACATACACATACAGTACTGTATATGCACATCAGTGATACTATAGGCCGTCCCCTGGCGAGATGTGTTTGCAGCAGAGAGAGATCCGCTGCTCTCTCTGCGCAAACATCGGCACATTAAAAATGATTTAAAATACATTTTTATTCATAGTGTAGATGTGCAGGGGGTCTCCGGAGCTGAACCGCGTTGGTTTCAGGTCCGGGGACCCCCTGCTTCCCGAGATACAGCCCCCTTTATGAGGTGCCGGTATCCCTCTGCATTTAAAGGTCCCGATCACGTGACTGCGGCATGTAAACAAAGCAGAGGGATACCGGCACCCCCTAAAGGGGCCTGTATCTCGGGAAGCAGGGGTCCCCGGATCTAAAACCACAGCGGTTCAGCTCCGGAGACCCTCTGCACATCTACAGTATGAATAAAACACATATATAAATAAACACTCATTCCTTACCTTTGCGGCTATGTGCTATGGTAACGAAGCAGCATGACTGTATTTTTAATAATATTGTACAGTGAGCAGGGGGTTCCCTGAGCCACAAATCAAAGCTCAGGGGACCCCCTGCTGCTGCACAATATTATTAAAAATACAGAAATGCTGCTTCATTACCATAGCTGATAGCCGCTAAGGCAATGAAGGGGTTAACCCACCGTGCCCGCTTTATTGTTGGTAGCGGGGGTGGGTGAAGGGGGTATTTGGCCCTTGGTGTGAGTTTAGGACTTGCGGGGGGGTTGCGGGTGCACTTAACCCCTTCACGGCCGTAGCAGATAATACCGCTACGGTCATGAAGGGGTTAACCCCTCCCACTACCCCCCGCAAGCCCTAAACAACCATCATTGGGGCTAATACCCCCTTCACCCACCCCCGCTACCCACAATAAAAAAAATTCACACACAGCAGCCACCCAAAAAATAAATAAAAATAAAGGTCCCGTTTGTGGACCGAAACGTTGGAATGATGTCTTGTTGATTCAATACAATATTTTGATTACCATGTGGAGTGCTGCCTCTGATATTTCATCTTGATGCGGTATCGTATTGCCTAAATTATTTTTATAGGATTTGCACCCAGTATTTTGTTGATTCAGACGGAGTGCTTGTGGTTCTTTCAAACTGCTATATATATATATATTGGGTTAAAAATTAGGGACTCTCTTTGAACTTATGGTCGTGTGTATTCAGCGTACATTATCATTTATGTTGATTTATTTTACCTGGTAACTCCCCCATGGTGAATCTGCTGCCCCGTGTGAGGATCATTGAACTGTTGTTGCCAGACACTGCTATCATGAGACTTTACCTGGGAAGTTCCTTTAGTGTGGACTCCTGATAACCCGGAATAGAAGTCTATCAGCGTATTTACATGATGCTGCGGCACAGTAGACGGAGGAGTTGGGTGAAGTTCAAAGTTTTGAGCCCTTTGTTTATATTGATTTTTAAAATTGTGAGTGGCCGTGATCCGTTACTTATACGTTTATTAAATTACCGGTACAATATATGCTATGGGAGTCGCACTGTCTTTTTTTTTTGTGTGTGTGTTCTCGTTTCTCTCTCTCTCTTCCCCACTTCCACTCTCCCCCATCTCTTACACCCCTTCTCACTCACTCACTCTCATCCTCCTCTCTTACACACCCGTCTCTCTCACTCAACTCCCTTTTTTCACACTCCCATCCTCTTCCAACTCTCCGCATCTCTTCCCCAAATCCCACCTTTCTTTCCCCTCTATCTTCTCCTCCCTTTCTCTCTCTCTCTCTCTCTCTCTCTCTCTCTCTCTCTCTCTCTCTCTCTCTCTCTCTCTCTCTCTCTGCCTCTCTCTCTCTCTCTCTCTCTCTCTCGTTTTAACTGTTCCTTTTGCTGTGCTGCTGTTGCTTTGGTCCGGCTCCCTTGTCCCAGTCCTGCTCCCTTGTCCCAGTCCTTTTCCTGCCAATCTCTGCCTGTGACCTGACAATGCTACATTGCTGCCTGCCTCCGACCTCTGCCTGTGACCCCGATTAAGCATTGCCTGCTCCCTGTTGTTCCTGCCACTGGGATCCACTCCTGCTGTAGATCTCTCCTTGACACCTTGTGTGCAATTGCCAGCACACAGTTGGAGCTCTTGTAGATAGTGTTTTAAATAGCAGGCCTGCTTCATTCCAAAGACTTTGGTACCCTTTACTTGTTTTGTTATTAGGACCCCTTCGGTAGTTACTAAAGCCTCCTGGTAACAGGCAGTTCGCGGCTAATTGCTGGCTCCACTTATTTGATCAAGCCATGATCAGATCACCCAGTATCTCTGAGTTGTACCACTCACAGACTGGATCTCTGCAAATTGCCCAGAGACGCCTTGGGGTCACAGCAGCTCTACCCCCACATGCTCCACCAGGGTCTCTTAAAGACTCCCCTCCTCTAACCCCTCCTTTACAGAGTCCAATGTCATTGGCTGAGGCCATATCCATCAATAAGTCACCTCCTGAGCACACTATGGAGAAGAGCAAATCTTCTAAATCTTAGCGGCACACACGTACGAGGGGGTTACACAGCTATCTCTCCACATATTTGAAGTCAATGGGACCTCTCCACTTTGTGCTCTAAGGTGGCTAATGGCAGAAGACTGCTCAATAAATATGAGCCAATGTACTTTAGCACAGGGGTGTGCAAACTGGGGCGTGAGGGTTACAGAGGCCCTGCACGCTTCCCAGTTTCATTTAAATAAAATGTGGGAGAAGTGGTGAAGGCCTCTGTAACTTCTCCTTACTTTGGTTCAGGCGGCTTCTGGTGACACATCGTCATGGGAACGCTGTGTCAAATGACGCCACGGGTCATGTGACGTCGCATTGCCATGGCAATGTAACCTCATGACGCCAGACGCAAGAACCAAGGTAAGGAGGGAGAGCACGAGGAGGGGGGTCAGCCAGCAGGGGGAAAAGATTGTGCTCTCCTGCTTTAGAACATGGTTTTAATGTGAATAATTTGAATGCCTAACATATAAATTATATGTCTACTTTCTCATGTTGCCAAAACATGTCAGATAAATCCTTCACTTATCTGATATCATGCTATTCTCAAGAGTACTCATTGTGTTTGCAGGAGTACACATTCCTGCTTGAAACAATAATGTTATGGAACAAGAGCCACATTTCTGACTCACCCCCCTCTCTCCTTTGCAGTTTCTGCCTGTCAGATTTTATTCCCAGCTGCATGGAGTCTGCAGACACATACTGTGCCTGCGTGGCTTGCAACAATGTTGCACTCCTTGCCTGCGAGCATGACATCAGTGAGCTGCTACAGCAGTCTCTGAGATCCTCACCAGAATGGACTAGTCTGCCCCCCCTCCTGTTTGTTCAGACATGGTCTGTCCCTAGACTATTCCTTTGCCCACACCGCACCTCACTTCCTCTTTTCAACCCTGGAGACAGTGAGTAAAGAACTTTTCTCTGTTTATAACCCTTGGTGAGGCCATCTCTTTTTACCGGTTCCTAACTAATAATCACCACTACACACCATCCACAAGTATCTGTACCCTGCTACCTTTTCCCAATAAAGTGGAGGAAATATTACAGGACTTGGAGTGATTTAAAAGGGAACTGTGTTAATGCTATCGGGAGCCATTCATACCAACGTGCCCTGGCTTCAGAATAGTAAAAAGAGGACCGTGTGCCTTGGGAAATACACACAGAGGAGCTGCTACCCACAGCCTTTATGCTAAAGGAACAAGCAGGCAGCCTACATAGCAAATAATCAGCAGTCTCTCACCACATTGCACAAGCACGTTGCTACACAGAGCCACAAGCCTCTACACAGCAAACTACCACAGCTTTATGCAAAGACAGTGAGCAGCCTTACTTTGCTAATAGTACACAGAGCAGCCTCTGCAACTGCACACAGTCTGCAGCTTTCACAGACAACCAGTAGCTCAAGCTGCGCAGCAGCCTTGCAACAGCAGTGCTCCTCTCACAATTACTAACTGCCTTTTTCTCTGCCTGAGTTCACCCGCTGCTCAGCCCCACAGTGAGGAGCCAACGGACACCTGTAAGTACAGCTACCCCAACGCTGCACGCTGCAGGACACCGCTCGGCATCATCTGAGACAGACGCCCATCGCTGACAAGGTAAAAGACCGCACGCCACACGCACTGGCAAAGGCCTACACACACCTACAGCATGGCAGAACTCAGAGCCTCACCAGACATCACGCAGGAAAGCGATCTCTCAGACACAGAGACCGCCGCGCAACTGCAACAGGCGCAGGCAGGCGCAAGGCCTAAACGGACAGTCACACTGACACAAAAGGCCCGCGAAAAATATGAGAGCGACATTGAAGCGCACCGCGCTAAATTAGAGTTGGCCTGGGAAACAACCACACTGGGAATACGCAATGTCACTAGTATTGGCAACTATGCGCAGCAGCTCGAGCAGGCAATAACGCAATTAAGGACTGATCACTCGCGTTATCAAGAGCTATCAGAGGCATACGTTACTTACCTGACCAGGGCCAACACCAGCGAAAGCCTGCAAGAAAGAGACTTACAGAGCAACATTGACCTGGCACGACACAGCCGCGTACGTACCACTATCACGGAGGCTGAGAGTAGGAGAAAGGACCTTTTGCTGGAAACCGCATCGCAGCGCTCAAGCACATCCAGACACTCATCAAGGTCAGCAAGATCAGCGCAGTCTAACGCGTCCAGCGCAAGCACAAACGCTACCAAGGCGAGAGCCGCTGCAGAGGCCGCATGTGCCCGGGCCGAATATGGTCGGAGAGAGGCAGCCGTAAGGGCAGAAAAGGCGCGCATAGAAGAGGAGGAGCAGGTCGCCGCCGCCGCCTCCGCTGCCAATGCCGCCGCCGCCGCTGCTACCACCGCCGCTGCCAATGCACGTAGAAAGGCCGAATTAGACGCGGATCTAGAGGCTCTAAGCAAAGAAGAAGACGCCGCTGCCGCCATAGCCCAAGCCGAAGTCCTAGAAGCAGCTGCGAGACAGGACGGCGGGGAGCTACCCTACAGACGGATTGCCTCAGAGGATCCAGCCCAACGCACTGAAGACTATGTAAGGAGCCTCTTCAGTGTAAACACCAGCGCACCATCTCAACACGGAGGGAGCGACACCACAGACAACGAAGACTCGCTAGGACCACGAGGAGAAGACGCTGCTCCGTCAATGGCACACGCTGCCTGGGATAGCCACAGCCGCAACAGTGATCCACACGCCAGAGCGCACACGGATGCACCACAACAGGCTCGTAATCCAGGTACACCCACGCGGGAGAAAACAGCCCCTCACACTGGCCGGCAGTCATCACGCGTCCACGCCAAGGAAGAGGCGACCGCAAAGACCGTCCCAGCAACTACCTCAGAACGGGGCAAACGCGCCGACGTCTCAGGTCTGACAGACATAGCCAAGTACATGATCCGGCGCGACTTGGTGCACGCAGGACTCATCAGCTTCGACGACCGCCCTGAGAACTACCGGACGTGGAAGTTCACGTTCAAAGACGCAATCGACAGCTTGGACTTCTCAGCAAGGGAAGAGCTCAACCTGTTAGTTAAGTTCTTGGGGAACGTATCCAGGGAGCAAGCGCAGAGACTTCGGACGGCAAACGCACATCAACCCCAAGTAGGTCTGGACCTAGTGTGGGAAAGGCTAGAAGAGACCTATGGCAGCCCTGAAGCAGTCGAGGATTCACTCTTCAAAAGAATCGAGAGCTTCCCCAAGATCACGAGTAAAGACTACTCGAAGTTACGAGATCTTGGAGACCTGCTGCAAGAACTGGAGTCCGCAAGGAAAGACCATTCCTTAATAGGTCTCAACGCCCTAGACTCAGCTCGTGGAGTGAGACCCATCCTGGAGAAGCTACCCTTCAACCTCCAAGAAAGGTGGCTTTCACAAGGTTCCAAATACAAAAGGGAGAAGCAGGTTGTCTTCCCCCCATTCTCATTCTTCGTGAGCTTCATCTGCGAAGCGGCAAAGACAAGAAACGACCCCAGCTTCGTCTTAGGGGCGCAAACCACATCCAGCGTTAGCCACCCGAGGAACGAAAGGTCAACAGCAAGGTGCAAGGACTCCAGAACACCCATCTCGGTCCACAGGACGGACGTGCCCCCTACGACCCACGCGAGTCCCAGCCAGACGGCCGACAGGGACAAAAAACCAAGGGACCTTAACAAAGAATGCCCTATCCACAAAAAGCCGCATCCACTTAACAAGTGCTTCGGATTCAGGATGAAACCCATAGAGGAGCGAAAGAACCTACTCAGGGAATGGGGAGCCTGTTTCAAATGTTGTGCTTCCACAACTCATTTATTCAAGGACTGCAAAGAAGCTATGAAATGCACAGAGTGCGATAGCGACAGGCACATAGCCGCTCTACACCCGGAAGCTATGAAGCCCAAAGCAGGCAAAGCCCCTAACCCTCCGACAAAGCAGGGCGGGGAGGAAGAAGTGGGAGACACACCCCCCCCGACGTCAGTAGCATCCAAATGCACAGAAGTATGCGGAGAAGGAAACGACGGTAGATCTTGCTCTAAAATATGTCTGGTAGCAGTGCACCCAGAGGGACAACCCCAAAGAGCCAAACGGATGTATGCAATCATCGACGACCAGAGCAACCGATCGCTGGTCAGGTCAGAATTCTTCGATATGTTCGGTATACAAGACAGTACTTCTCCTTACACTCTCAGAACGTGCGCAGGGCGAATGGAGACTACAGGGAGAAGAGTGAATGGCTACACCATATGCTCAATAGACGGCAAAGTGAGCATGCCCCTCCCCACGCTCATCGAGTGCAATCACATGGCCGAAGATAGGACTGAGATCCCCACGCCAGACGTGGCGCGACACCATCCCCATCTAAAAACCATTGCCGATCATATCCCACCACTAGACGAAGATGCCCAGATCCTGCTGCTACTTGGCAGAGACATCATGAGAGCACACAAGATCCGCGAACAGCGAAATGGGGACCACAACGGCCCAAGCGCTCAAAGGCTCGATCTAGGATGGGTGGTAGTTGGAGAAGTATGCATAGACAGGATACGAGGACCCGACAACGTAGGCGCCCTACATACGAACTTGTTGGAGAACGGTCGTATATCCCACTTCAAACCTTGTCCGAACCACTTTCAGGTCCACGAGAAGCTCGAGACTAAAAGGAACTATGGAGACGCGCCTGTAGCAAGAAAATACCCCAACGACCTAGGGAGTACAGTGTTCCAGACAACAAAGGACGACGACAAACAGGCGCCATCAATGGAAGACAAAGAATTCTTGAGGTTAATGGATAAGGAGCTCTTCAAGGACGAATTGGGCAGTTGGGTGGCCCCACTACCTTTCCGCTCGCCAAGAAGACGCCTCCCAAACAACAGAGACCATGCTATGTCTAGGCTCTCTTCGCTCCGCCGCAACCTACAAAGGAAACCGGAGACCAAGGAACACTTTGTGGCCTTCATGCAAAAAATCTTCCACAGTGGCCATGCAGAGTCGGCGCCCCCACTGAAAGAAGGCGAAGAATGCTGGTACCTCCCGTCGTTTGGCGTCTACCACCCCCAGAAACCTGGCCAAATCCGAGTGGTATTCGACTCCAGCGCCCAGCATCAGGGAGTCTCCCTAAACGATGTTCTCCTCACCGGGCCGGATCTGACAAACAGTCTTCTGGGAGTGCTGATCCGCTTCCGCAAGGAACCTATCGCCGTAACCGCAGACATTCAACAGATGTTCCACTGCTTCCTTGTGCGAGAAGACAACCGTAACTACCTAAGATTCCTGTGGTACCAAGATGACGACATAGAAAAGGAAATCACGGAGTACCGCATGAAAGTACATGTCTTCGGGAACAGCCCATCACCTGCAGTGGCAGCCTACGGCCTCAGAAGAACGGCCCAAGACGGGGAAGCAGAGTTCGGGAAAGACGCCAGGAGCTTCGTCGAAAGAGACTTCTATGTGGACGACGGATTAAAATCACTTCCCACCGAAGATGAAGCCGTAGATCTACTCAAGAGGACACAAAGGATGTTAGCAAAGGCCAACCTAAGGTTGCACAAAATAGCTTCCAACAGTGCCACAGTGATGAAGGCGTTCCACGCAGATGATCAAGCACCAGATCTCAAGAATTTGGATCTGGGGACCGACACGCCTCCCATACAGCGGAGCCTGGGGATAAGCTGGAATCTTAAAACAGACACCTTTACGTTCCAGGTAGCCATCGAAGAAAAACCCTTCACACGTCGCGGAGTCCTGTCCACCGTTAACAGTCTCTACGACCCGCTAGGATTCGTGGCTCCTGTCACTATACAAGGGAAGTCCCTCCTCAGAGAAATGTCCTTCGAAAAACAAGAATGGGACACCCCACTACCTCCAGAAAAACGGAAAGAGTGGGAAACGTGGAAACACTCCTTGAAGGCCCTCGAGCAACTTCAAATCCCACGCCCCTATTCACCTATATCTCTCACCGCCGCACACATCAAAGAGCTTTGCGTGTTCTCAGATGCCTCCACCAAAGCTATAGCAGCGGTGGCCTACCTAAAAACCACGGACGTGGATGGAAGTTGCCACATCAGGTTCATCCTTGGCAAAGCTAAGCTGGCGCCACAACCTGACCATACTATACCCAGACTCGAGCTGTGTGGTGCAGTGCTAGCAGTAGAACTGGCGGAGCTTATCGAGAATGAGATGGACAGCAAACCAGATGCCGTCAAACTCTACACAGATAGCAAGGTGGTACTGGGATACATCTACAATAAGAAAAGGAGATTCTATGTATACGTAGCTAACCGCGTAGAAAGAATCAGGAAGTCAACCCAACCAGAACAATGGCACCACGTGCCCACAGAGCAAAATCCCGCAGATCACGCCACCAGATCAGTACCCGCATCTCAACTGCAGAATACGTCGTGGCTCACAGGACCAATGTTTCTTGCGCAGCCTGCGGAAACGCTACCAACCCCAGTTGACGATTTTGAACTCGTGGATCCCGAAAAGGATACGGAGATAAGGCCCCCACAAGTATCTGTGGTGCTCACCAATGTATCGCACAAAAACGCATTCGGATCACATCGATTCCAACGCTTCTCAAAGTGGACGGCCCTTCTGCGAACAGTAGCCCATCTCGGGCATATAGCCTCCTCCTTCCGCCAGACACCAGACGGTAAAACTACCGGTTGCCACGGCTGGCACATCTGCAAAGAGCTGCGCACCGTAGAGGAAATTACAAAGGCTAAGGAAACTGTTCTGAGTCATGTTCAAAGGGAAACATATGCGGAAGAGATCAATTGCATTCGCGGAAAGAAGAGTGTTAACAAAAACAGTCCACTTTGGAAGTTGAATCCCTTCATCGACAACGACGGCCTCATGAGAGTAGGAGGCCGCCTCAATAAGTCCCAACTGAGCAGGGAGGAAAGCAACCCTCTTATCATCCCTGGCCGGCATCACATCGCCACTTTGTTGGTGCGCCACTACCACGAACAAGTCATGCATCAGGGACGACACTTCACCGAAGGCGCCATTAGGGCGGCGGGCATTTGGGTCGTTGGCATGAAAAGGTGCGTGGCCAGTAATCTCCACAAATGCGTTAGGTGCCGAATGCTGAGAGGCAAAAGCCAAGACCAAAGGATGGCGGATCTACCTGTCGACAGACTTAATACAGAACCCCCCTTTACCTATGTAGGACTTGATGTATTTGGGCCCTGGATGGTCATCTCGCGTAGAACTAGGGGCGGACTAGCAAACAGCAAACGTTGGGCGGTACTCTTCACCTGCATGAGCACACGAGCTATACACATCGAGGTTATAGAATCTATGGATGCTTCAAGCTTCATAAATGCCCTCAGAAGGTTCTTTGCCGTCAGAGGACCAGTTAAACAAATACGCTCGGATTGTGGCACCAATTTCGTTGGAGCATGCAAGGAATTACAAATGGACACTAAAGACAATAGAAACAATAGTATCCAAAGATACCTGCGCGACCAAGAGTGCACGTGGACATTCAACCCCCCTCACTCCTCTCACATGGGCGGAGCATGGGAACGCATGATCGGAGTGGTTCGGCGTATCTTGGATTCTATAATGCTAAAAACCGATCTGACTCGACTCACTCACGAAGTGCTAACCACATTCATGGCCGAAA
The DNA here is from genome assembly GCF_040206685.1 of Ascaphus truei. Classification (NCBI taxonomy): domain Eukaryota; kingdom Metazoa; phylum Chordata; class Amphibia; order Anura; family Ascaphidae; genus Ascaphus; species Ascaphus truei. Next base: position 194,768,178 of record NC_134483.1, on the reverse strand, counting down.
TATCAGCAATAGTCAATGCTAGACCCTTGATCCCAGTGTCAACAGATCCAGAATCGCCAAGTATTCTGACACCAGCAATGCTGTTAACCCAGAAAGTAGGGAACATCTCCACACCAGTCGAAAACTTCCATTCTAAGGATATGCACAAACGACAGTGGAGACAGGTGCAGTACTTGGCCAACACATTTTGGGACCGCTGGAGACGCGAGTATCTGGTGACACTTCAAGAACGCCACAAATGGCAAACAGTAAAACCAGATATCCAAGTGGGGGATGTGGTCTTGTTGAAAGATAAACAGGTGGCAAGAAATGAATGGCCCATGGGACTTATAATAAGAACTATCCCAAGCGAAGACGAAAGGGTTCGCAAAGTGGAAGTACGAGTGGCCCAGAATGGGATCGTTAAAACCTTCCTAAGACCCATTACAGAGACTATCCTTCTAATGCCCAAATCGGACTGTGATGGGGAAAAACTGGTTACCAGTGCCGTGGACTTTTAAGAGACATTGTGGTGCGTCAAGCTAACCAAGAGCTGTGCACCCACCTGGCTTCCCTTACTGGAAGGCCTGGCCAAAGGACCTTGATGCCAGTGGTACCAGCCGGTATCACATTGCTATGGAAATATGGACCTTTGCAGTATATTGTTATGTTGTATGTATTGCACATATGTTCCACATAGCTTGCCATATAGTGGTATCTACAGATACCAGACGGGGAGTGTTATGGAACAAGAGCCACATTTCTGACTCACCCCCCTCTCTCCTTTGCAGTTTCTGCCTGTCAGATTTTATTCCCAGCTGCATGGAGTCTGCAGACACATACTGTGCCTGCGTGGCTTGCAACAATGTTGCACTCCTTGCCTGCGAGCATGACATCAGTGAGCTGCTACAGCAGTCTCTGAGATCCTCACCAGAATGGACTAGTCTGCCCCCCCTCCTGTTTGTTCAGACATGGTCTGTCCCTAGACTATTCCTTTGCCCACACCGCACCTCACTTCCTCTTTTCAACCCTGGAGACAGTGAGTAAAGAACTTTTCTCTGTTTATAACCCTTGGTGAGGCCATCTCTTTTTACCGGTTCCTAACTAATAATCACCACTACACACCATCCACAAGTATCTGTACCCTGCTACCTTTTCCCAATAAAGTGGAGGAAATATTACAGGACTTGGAGTGATTTAAAAGGGAACTGTGTTAATGCTATCGGGAGCCATTCATACCAACGTGCCCTGGCTTCAGAATAAATAATGTTCTTTAAGATAAAGGTATGCTGTGTTTCATCTTAGACAATTTGCAGAAGATATTCATTCTGTTTCCTTGCCTTCTTATTCCATTATAAAACAAACTGTGTGTTTCTTTTTAGAAGCACTCTGAATTGTTAAATCAATGGAAAATATTTGCTAGGAACAAAACACAAAAAGATTACCAAGCAAGATTGAGAGAAACACAGGACATTTATTCCAAACTATACTAACGCCATAAATTGCTCTTTCTTCAACCTGCAGTCAATTGTCTAAATATAGCGATTATTCTTCAATTTTTAAAAAGTTTCATAAAAAGCCCACATTATTAATATAGCTTTATGAGCAAAATATAATTGAGATGATATCCCATTGGAGGAATGTTTTACCGTAGATGGTTTTACTCACCAAACGTAAACTTGGGAATTACACAATGTTGGCAGTCAAGAAACAAGATTTGTGGGGTATTTTTTCCCTTTGTATTTTTAAATTAGTGTTACTTACAGTATAAGAAAGAACTCAACAAGCCAAAGGAGAGAGTCGGGTCTTCAGGTATCAAAACTTATGTCATAAAAGAACACCAATCAAACAGATCTGAGTTGTTTCTGTGTGCTGGAAAAGGAGAAGGATCCCTTACCATTATACCCTCCTACTGTATCTGTATGTTCCTCCTACCAATTAGACTGTAAGCTCTTCAGAGCAGGGACTCCTCTTCCTAAATGTTACTTTTATGTCTGAAGCACTTATTCCCATGATGTGTTATTTGTATTATTTGGTATTTATATGATTGTCACGTGTATTACTACTGTGAAGCGCTATGTACATTAATGGCGCTATATATTGTACATACAGTACATATATACATACATACATACATGTGGTGGGAACCTAGAATGCAAGAGAGTGAAACATGCACATCCCGCTTTTACAATAAGCAAGTAGGACTGGACCCAAGATATACTAAAATAGCTTTATTTTGCTGCAGAGATGAGCCACCTCATCTCTTGGCTACATAAAACATACTGTAGTAATGACTGAACAGTCAGAATACTTGATTAGAATACTATTAAAATTGATTTATGTAGGGCTTGTTATTATTCCCTCTATATTGTAAGCTCGAGCTCATTACCTCGCTGTATATGTTTTTCCCTTTTTATCCTCACTTGTATGTAATATACTTAACTGTTATTGAATTGCAATTATTGTGTTACATTATACATGACAACATTGAAATATATAGATTTTTTTAAAGAAACCAAATAGAAGAAAATTGAAAAAATGTTGGTATCTACATGATTTGAGAGGACTAGATCATATGCACGGATCTGTTTCTTAATGCTTGACATCAAGATCATCCCATAAAGAACTGAATAACAATTACATTCCCATATCATACAAAAGTAAACACTGCTAGCATAAAAAGTAGTACAGGCACACCCCGCATTAACGTACGCAATGGGACTGGAGCATGTATGTAAAACGAAAATGTACTTAAAGTGAAGCACTCCCTTTTTCCCACTTATCGAAGCATGGACTGTACTGCAATCGTCATATACATGCATAACTGATGTAAATAACACATTTGCAACAGGCTCTATAGTCTCTCCGCTTGCGCACAGCTTCGGTACAGGTAGGGAGCTGGTATTGCTGTTCAGGACGTGCTGACAGGCGCATGCGTGAGCTGCCGTTTGCCTACTGGGCGATATGTCCTTAATCGCGAGTGTACATAAAGTGAGTGTCCTTAAACCGGGGTATGCCTGTACATTCTCTTCTACAGGACTGGATGTATGAACCAGAGAATGAGTATAATCATTAAAGACCGGAGAGGAATATGCCCTCAAAACTGCATTGATATTTGTTTTCACTACAGGAGCATATGTTGCTAATGTAACAATGCTGTAAAATGGCTAGAGTCATCTCTCCTGCTGACAGTAAGGTCAAGGTCAAGTGAGACAAGGAGCAAGCCTGAGTGCAGGCTTGGGAGGAGACAGCTTATAAGACTGTGACCAGGGACCTGGCACAGGGACTATCTCCCTAAGGGGAGATAGGGAATCCACCAATTTGGGGAAGGACACCTTTCAAAGGGAAGTGCGGTGAACATGAGAGGCTAAGTACACCCACTGTGAGGGGCAGCTGGCCCGCCGCAAGTCAATAAAGATGATCCTGTTAAACCATACCCTCGTTTGTAAGTGTGGAGTGATTACACAGAGGAGTGCACCACAGAGGAGTTCCTCACCAGGACCATCCACAAGTGGACGCTGGGATCCTGATGAGGTGGAGGCGCTGCACTGGATCTACGTAGGACTCATGCACACTACCTCAGCTGCCTGTCTGGGTTGGCAATCCCCACACAACATCATGCGGGAGACTCAGGAGTCCTGTTGCCAACAGGTGCACTACCAGACACGACCATGTAATGGGGGCTGGTTAGACCACAGGGGCCAATGTGAGATTGGGTGGGTCAGGCTAGGCCAGAAAATCCATTACATTTGGAGGCGTTGCTGAGATAGACCTGTCAACAGGACAGGCTTCTGCTAGGTCACTTGGAAACAGGGAGAGTGTCTGCTGCCACTTTGTGCTGCGTTGGGACGGACCTAGGGGTAGTCAGGGGGCTGATGGAGTTTAGTCAGTTCGCAGGGACGAACTAGGGGCCTGAAAGGAGTTGGGGGTTTGGAGCCGGGCTATAGCTGTCCTAGTCACCTTGAGGCAGTGCTAGTTGGTAGGATGCCTAAAGGGATAGCCTGTTAACATGGTCAGGAATTCTGGAGAGTGTCTGCGCTAGGCTAGCCAACAGTAGGTAGACGCCCAAGTACTGCATGGAAGAGCCAGAGTACTCTAGCCCGTTCCAGACCACTTACCAAAGGGAGCACAGACTGGGAGGAAGGAGACACAGCAGACACAGATAGAGTGAGCCTAGCCTGAGGTAGTGCATACACGAGTCCAGCCTACATTAGGTACACAAGGTGGTGCATCAAGGTAATCTTTAGAATACTGGTGTAGTAGCTGCCCCGCAGAGAGGAGCTCCATGTACAATAATTCTAAGTACAGTGAAAGCATGGCGACCGCAAGAAAGGAGGATCCGCGCGGTGTGGAAGGTCCAAGATGGCGGACGGAGGAAAATGGAGAGAGCACACATGGCGCGTTTGCGGGTGAAGGGCAAGCTAAGGAAATGACTTTCACGAGCCTGCTGTGGAGTGGTGCTAAGGCTGTGGCCGCACCGTTTTGGTCCTGCCTAGGATCGCATGGTACTACCCTGGAGGACAGTGTTGAAGACATTGTTGTAATGAGTGGTGAAAAAGAAGGATCTGCTTGCCAGCCGGTGAGCGCTATACAAAGAGCTGCCTCGGTAGCTGAAGTGATTGGACATACAAACCAAGATGGCGGCTCCCGCTTCCCTGGGAGACCGCGTGGGCTTGCTGCAGAGAAAACTGTAATTGCAAAAGTTGCAGACAGTTGGCCGGGATTGGCGCCAAAGAAAGAACCCCACCCTGTTGGGGGTAATGGCGCGAAAGCTGTGGCCGCGCCCTCCAGGACTGTGAAAGGTGCGGCCTCAATTAAAGGATATCCTATCGAGCTGTGGGACCCGCCCATAATTGCTACTAGTGGGGGTGGTTTCCAGCTGTGTCAGATGAGGGTGTAGCTGGTCAAGGGAGTGGCCGGCAAGTCAACCCCTGATTGTCAGTTGCGCTGAGCCAGCTTACAGAATAGACCGTTGCTGCAAGTGACTCCTACAAAGACAATGGCCTGCCCACAAGAAGTGACTGCCATGGTATCCACCCAGCCATATTCAATACCGGGAGGAGTACTGGTGATTCGGGTGGCGGGCACCGAGACTGTAGTGGGCCTCTGCCTACAATGCAGGCTACCCGGCGGTACCATGGGCACGGCGGCGTGCTGTCCGCAATGTGGCACCCAGTACCTGTGGCCTATGCCTACATTTGTGCCCATTCCGACTATCGAACCCGCGGGGGATACGGCTAGGCTGTCCGCCGGGTCCCCCGGTGCACTGTGGAAAGAAGGTGCAGATCCCGTAGAATGGGGATCAGGGCTGGTTGTTAAGGCCGAGCCCGAGGAGAAAGGAGCGGTCGGTCAGCGTACCGACCGAGAGACAAAAAGGCGGTCGCCACGAATGGTGACCCCGAGCAGAATGGAGGCGGATTCCTCCGATGAGGAACCCAGAGTGTCGACCGGTGCAGTGATCCGGCCTGTAGCAGTATCCTGTGGAGAAAACGGGAGGAGATTGCCACTTACCGGGAGTATCGGTGAGAGGAGTCAGGTGTCGCCAGTGGAGCGGAAGGCAGAGAGGCGAAGTCCTTCCATTCCTGGGACCGGCGGGTCCAGCGGTGACGGGCGATCCACGCCCACCCTGCGGAGCGGTAAGAGCAGCCCTTGTACTTACCAGGCTCTGGTGATGGCATCCGTGGAGGAGAGGCGGTGTCAGGCCCAGGCAGCGCTGGAGAAGGCAGCGGAGCTTCCGGACGTCATCGTGGAGGAAGAGATCCCGCATGGGGATCCATCGCAAGATGGTGGCGTATCCGGTTCCGGTCACTTCCGGCGGAGGTAGCGGAACGACCGGAGAGAGAACCATAACGCCTCGGCGATCGGGCAGCACTTCCCAATCACCTGTGAAAACCAAGAGCTGGCAGGCTGCGAGGAGAGCCGAGAAGGGTGAGGCTCAGCCAGCGGAGAGTCCTCGCAGTGATACTGGACAATCTAAAGGTAGAGAGCGGGGCGGAACCCTGCGGATACCATTTGCCCGTCCTTACGCCCAAACCCATGCCCTAGATAAAGCCCCTGTCCCAGTCACCTTTTCTCGTGGGTCCACGTCCAGTTTCGGGATGTCGGGAGGGTCCCAGGGAACCGGTGAAGAACGGACTGGGGAGAGACTGGCAAGTTACACCTCCGACGATGGGTCGGTGGGTGGAGGATATTCGGGGGAGACATCTGAGTCCAGTTGGAGACCTAGTGTGGCTATAGTAAAGTTGGAAGTAAGGCCAAAGAGTGAGAGGTGGCCTAAGTCCTGATCTACTGGGACATCAGGAGTGTCTTCCTGGGGGGACACGGAGGAGGGAGATTCCCTGGAATCAGAGCCCGAGAAGGCTAGGGAGACCCGGTGGTGGGCCCCATTATTCGAGGGTTATGTGGGGTGGATGGACCGCACTCGGTTCCTTCTGCAAAGGGAAGATGTAGTGGACTACTGGTGGGCTAAGGGGGAATTTACACTGGAGAAACACCAAAAGGAGATGCAGGAGCGGTGGTTCCAAATTTGCCACGGCAGTATCAAGCCCAAGGGTCCCAGTATACTGACAGACCCCGTAGACCCAGATGAGCCCCTGTCTTGGGTGTTACCAGGGAGAGCAGGGAATGCTAACTTAACCAGGTGTAGCTGAGCTGAGAGGGCCATTACTGCCAAATACAAATATTCCCATGGCCTGGAATATCCCTACGTTCCAGAACCCCTCATGCAGGAGATTGAGGACAATAGGGACAGATGGTTGCGAGAGACCATAGAGGAATATATGGTCAATAAAGGGGGTGCCATTAAGGGCAGCAGAGCTGAGGAGAGGATAACGCACCTTATGCGGGTGTGGAGTATAGGCAGGAGTGTCTATAAACACAAAGTAGTGTACCGGCCTGAAAGGGGGTCGTCGCGTGATTATAGCGTGACCGTCCTGGACATGGGGGGTGGGGAAGGCAAGAAACCTGATCCTCGCCACTATTATTAAGGGGGAACAGGATGGCTGTTGCGTAAGCTAGTGGCTGCTGAGCAGGGCTTGCTTGGTGCAAAGTAGAGTGCTAAGGTTATTGTACTAATTATGTGTGTCATTCATTTTACAGTGCTTCCTGAAGAAAGGTACTTCAAATTTAGGTCCCAGCCGGGGACGATGGGATTCACCAGGGGGAGAATGTAACCATGCTGTAAAATGGCTACAGTCATCTCTCCTGCTGACAGTAAGGCCTGGTAAGTTATGGGCATGCCAGCAGTAATTATGGAGGTTTGCCCTTACACCCTGGTGGGGTGCCCTATGTATGGATGGGAGTGGTCACATGCTCTGAATCCATGATTAGTGATGTCAGAGTTGTGCCAGCCCCCAGAGGATACATAAGGCACAGCACTGCTCAAAAAGTTAGTTCTTCAGTGTGTGTTCAGAGATCATCAGTGGAGTTAGTGGTAGCTATGAGACAAGGAGCAAGTCTGAGTGCAGGCTTGGGAGGAGACAGCTTATAAGACTGTGACCAGGGACCTGGCACAGGGACTATCTCCCTAAGGGGAGATAGGGAATCCACCAATTTGGGGAAGGACACCTTTCAAAGGGAAGTGCGGTGAACATGAGAGGCTAAGTACACCCACTGTGAGGGGCAGCTGGCCCGCCGCAAGTCAATAAAGATGATCCTGTTAAACCATACCCTCGTGTGTAAGTGTGGAGTGATTACACAGAGGAGTGCACCACAGAGGAGTTCCTCACCAGGACCATCCACAAGCGGACGCTGGGATCCTGATGAGGTGGAGGCGCTGCACTGGATCTAGGTAGGACTCATGCACACTACCTCAGCTGCCTGTCTGGGTTGGCAATCCCCACACAACATCATGCGGGAGACTCAGGAGTCCTGTTGCCAACAGGTGCACCACCAGACACGACCATGTAATGGGGGCTGGTTAGACCACAGGGGCCAATGTGAGATTGGGTGGGTCAGGCTAGGCCAGAAAATCTGTTACACTAGCAAATACCTATCCTTCATCACCACATTTGTAGAACTTTGAGGAACTTGGGTATTGTTTTTCTCATGGAAGGCCAAAAAGATCACATTCGGGTAAAGAATTTAGTAAATACGTTCCTCTGTCCTAAACTTTCTACAAGCAATGTACAATGCAAACCATCATTTCAAATGGAATTCAAATTCCCATTTGACTTCCATGTAGAGAGAGGTGATATTACTGTAAATGGATTGTTGTATTTTACGTGCAATAGAAGAGGCAAGTGAAACATAAAGTTTCCAAAGCTTCTTTGGTCTTCTTTAACAAAAGGTTGCTATATGTACAGATGTAGCCAGCCTTATCGTTCGTGTGGCAGCGGGTGAATTGATGCTCCTTCTTGGAAAACTCTGGAAGGGCCGGGCTCATGGACTGTACCCACCTCTAATGGGCTGTACACAGGCCATGAGCCACCACCTCTCTTCCTTCACTTTGCAGAAGGGGGTCACTGGCCCATAGATTAACCTGCTACTGCCTGGAACTTAACAGGACTTACATAGCAGATATACAATGTGGGAAAAAAAAGGTATGATGGGACATACCCGGTTATAAATGTGTACCCTCATAAGATTAGAAAACACTTTAGGCCATGCCTTCCACATTGCAGTAAGGTAGCAATCTGTATAATGTTATCCTTTGCCTATTTGAGGACCATTTAACTGCTCACTAATCAGAATACAGTACCACACTGGTTTAATAAACGGTTAAAGAGTATCAGTATCTCAAAGCTTTCATGTAAAACGTAATTCATTATCTTATTAAAGGTATCTAAACACCCACTGTACCCAGCACTAATTTCCTAAGATTCAACATCAGCAACCTGCTTATAGTCTTAAGGTTCACTGATGAATATTGTTGCTCTTCTTTCTGCTGACGATCATCCCACAGCTTTACCTATTTACATGTGTCCCTCATATCATCTCCCTTTCTAAATGCTTTCCAAACTTATGATGTTAGCCCTTGCAAACATGTTAGAAATAGTCACTTTTCAATTAATGAACATAACAGTGCACAGGACATACTTGAAAATGAGAGGTCACTCTAAATGTAATGGCTCTACAAAAGGGTGATAAACTGTAGTATGCCTCAGCTCACATTTATGTGGATGTGAGTAAAGGTCTTCTAAAGTTCTGCAACAGTTTGTGGATCAAGGCCTCTATATATTGTACTGCTAAAATGTTCTATAGAAATCCCTGTCTTGGCAAAGCAATCTATCCAAATGTGCTTACATCTACCCACGTTCTGTATCAATGTATTTGATGATATGATGTGTTTGTTTTTCAGGACCACTATACAGACAGCCAGTGCCTGAGGCTGCAGAGCCCCTGGAGGAGGAAGAAGAGACCGTGACCTTCTTTACAGAGGTGATGGAAGAGGAAGCAACCCCAGCTGCACCTACCACTGCATCTCTATCTGTAGCTTATGCTGCCCATGAAGCTACACCCAGCCACCACACTACAGCACCCCTCTCTGTGGGATCCCTTATGGCCCATCAGCAGCAGGAGCTGCTGGAAATACAGCAATGTGACTTTATAAACCTCATGGCCAAGCTTGGCTGTACTGAGGCAATGGCAGAATTGATAGAGGTGAGCTCCCACTGCATGGAGTGAGCAGGCTGTTTCCAGGAGCAGATAGACCGTCACTGACCACCACCACATCACAGCCCATGCCATGTGGCAGCACACAAGTGCAATGCTAAAAGTCATGGATCAAATAGCTGCAGCCCTAAATGGCCTCACGCGGGCAATGCAGCAGGGGCTAGAGGACATAAGAGCACCCTCCATGCTCAGTACACCTGGTGTTTTGTGAGAAGAGTGGCAACTCCATCTCCTCCTTCATCCTCGCCATCTCCACCACCACTGGAAAGATTGAGCTATGTCAGGCCTCGGACTAGAGAGCCAAGTGAGTCTGCGGTTAAGAGAAGGTGATGAACTCCGTATATAATTATATTGTTTTTGATGTATTGTATATTGTTAATGTGTTTATTTTATTTTTGTGTCACACACAAAGAATTGTGCAAATAGAAGAAAGGTTCCTGCTCAGCTGGTCAGTAAGGACGTACTGGAGGGGTGCAATCAGGGAAATAATTGAGTTTGGCACTGTAGCAGGGCCACCCCTGACTACTAATCTGCCATTCTCCTGGCAGTAAGTTCTGGTATAAGCAGGCCTTGCCAGTAGTTATCATGGGGTTTTCCCCTTCAACTTTGGTGTTGCACTTGAGTGACAGCAGGGGGTGGTAGAGTTGACAATGGGGTGCCCGCCTTCTGGCTGTACTTAAGGGCAGGACTGCACTAAATGTGGGAGTTGTTCCTTCCCTCTGAGGAAGGCAGGTCACACGACTGGGACCTACCCATGTGCTCTTCCCTACGGGGAGGAGTGAGTGTGATTATACCTCTGCCTCTGCTAGGGAGGTGGGGAAGAGTTAGGACAGCTGCGTGTGCCCTTGGACTGTAGTGACGGTCCAGGGACCATCTCCAGTGAGAGCTGATCTAAGGAGACTGTATGCGGTAGAAGACTGCTGCGTAGCTATAGTGTTACTGCAAAGTGTGTAGTAATAAACAGTTCCTGTTTGCAATATACCTCCGGCCTGGTGTGTGCTCTAACAGGGGGGAGAGGTACAAGTTCTACTGTGGGAGATCATCTACATATCCCTGGAGCCTACGGCAGATGGAGGCGCTGCACTGCTAAGAATTATGTGGGGTATGGACCCCAGAAGCCTGTTCCTGTGTCCCAAAGTCATCGCGGGCAACTCAGCCCTCTTGTTGCCAGCAGGTATGCACCACACACACCCTGTAATGGTCCCTATCTGCGATTGGGGGGTTGAGGGGGAAACACTGTTACAGCGCAAAAAGAAAAAAGAATCCTTCTGGAATGCACACAGCCCCCACTAATAATAAAATATGTGGCCGTGCCCCCACCATGCCCCTGACCCCGTCGTGATCTCCTGCAGCTCAACCACAGACTGCAGATCGCGGCTTTCACATGTGCACGCACGTGTGCCGCAGCTGACACTGGGGCCGTAGCCTTAGACTTCATTGGCTCTATTCTGGTGAGAAAGCGCGATACTACACCTCCTTGCTATTTGACAAGGAGCCTACCACAGCACCTGTGTGTGTGCTTCACGCACTGTGTACACTGCCTTTTTTCAATCACTCTCACTTTAGTATTAGGAGAACCCTACACTGTTCAACACAAGTACATACTGGTACACACAGCATCTTACACTGGTTCCCCCCACTTACCCCACGTTTACTGCCATGTCTTGCACTTTATACGTATTTAACTAATATGGGTTCTAATTACATTAATTAAATTTATATTTTATTATTAGGGGAGGCTGAGTGCATCCCAGAGGGATTCTTTTTCTTTTCGTGCCACACTGAGAGAATTAACTGTGTGTGAGTAAAATAAAAAATGTCCCAACGTCTGTCTCTTGGTAACTTTTGTTCTAGTAAGTAGACTCATTATTGTACACCCATACTTAATAAATTCATGATATATCATAGTAGGCCACACAAACGTATCCTAAATTCCCTTTAATCATTAAAAACCTTATTACATGAACATAACACAATATCAGATGCATCTGTAGATGTGTTTCTGCCATTTATATGTTCCATCATATATATCTTTAGCACACACAAACACATCAAGCTCAAAACGCCCACACCCACCTAATCTTGACTATATGTAATGTCACATAGAGTGCCACTGGGCTGTGGCAAGTGAATATAGCAAACGACAGGGGTTGTAATTATTACCATGTATGTTTTGTCATTTGGATGTAGCACTGGGCACCGCCTGTCGTTTGTTATATATATATATATATATCTTTGTATGATATATGTAATGAGAGGGTAACGTTCTAGACTGCCTACCTCTTTTTCTTGTAGGCTTGTCCCTGAAATAACGCTATGATAATCATGGTCTGGATGAAGAGCCGGACTTTGACCTTCTGAGGCCCTAAACTATATAAAGTTTAAGAGGTCCCAAAAATTAGAAATAGATTTATTATTCTGACTGAAGGGACCATTGAAAATATAAAACCTGAAACGGAAATGAATGAAAGCTTTATACTAGTATTATTATATACAACGATGACGGTGTTCAGCTAAAATGAACAGTGTTTGCACGTCACATTAATTTTAATATTAAAACCTTTTCTTTCGTTATTTTTGGAGCGCAGTCATTGATGATGTAATCAAATGATAAGCTACGAAGTGTGTCACTTTCGATGCACTTGATTCTTAAGGCATAATATTATGAAGCCCTAAGCTGTAGCTTAGTTAGCTTTGCATAAGTCCGGCATGTCTGGATGTGAGTAACGGCAAGTTTTCATGTTAATTATCATAGCGATATCTCCATGCACTAACATGAACGGAGGTTTGTGGATAGGTGATGTTAGTTTAATGGTTCCTTAGCATATGATTTGCATACGAGTAAGACAGACGTCCGTTAAAAGTTAGTGATCCGATATTTTTCAGGTGAATGCGAAGACATTGTAACGCTAAGCACCTTTGGTTATGGCTAGCGTGACATTAACCCAATTGACCTGATCAATAATAATTTGACAGACTTCTGAGACTCTACCCCTGTGTGTGGCATGTCTCACCAGTATGTCCTCCCAGCGGTGCATTGAAGTAAAGCAGTGACTAACTGCAGCTTCTGACTCTGATGGGAATGCAAATGCATCCATTTTTCTGAATGTAATTCTGTACATATTAATAAAGCCATTACCTTAATATGTGTTCTTTACTGAGATATTATTTCATTATTTATCTGTACTACATTACAGTACAGCTTTATAACAACAGAAATCCTTCTTCTAACACCATAAAAGGCATACATTTACAGATCATTTTTTACAATGATATATTCCATTATTTGTATTTCAGATTAATTACTTTCACAAAGACCTTGACAACAAAATGTTCAAAGCACATGAACAATCCTTTAGACTTTGAAGTTACAGATCTGACTATACAGATTTCTGATGTAATCTTTGTCTGTTCAAAGTACATCCAATGCGGGGAGTGCTCAGTCACAGATTATTCCTTACTTGGTCTTTGGTGGCACTATTCTAACATTATTAAACAAGCCCAGGGCTCCAAAACACATGATGTAACAGAGGAGAAATCACAGTGCTTACTTAGCATGAAATAGAACACTCCGTATTCAGTGTTAATGACAGACTGGCAAAATGGAATGCTGCAAGAAAGTGACACACGGAATGAGACCATCAACAGGTTTAAACTTAAAAGGGAAAAGCAAATGCAGCAAGAGTAGAAACTGCAAGCTATCTACCAGAGTTTCAAATATATCTGTAAATACTAGAATTACAGTACATCGTCATCATGGAGGTGTTCTTGAAATAAATTGCAAAATGAGTGCATAATCCAGATGGAATAAACAAATATTTTAATGTCATTGATATTAATTAGTTTGTTATATATTTGCAATATTTCTAATTAAAAAATGTTAAACAGCATTATAAACAAATTGTATTCAAATCAGACTTATTTGTACCAAAACTGTGAGGCAGTGCAAGATGACAAACAGCACAATCTATAAAGGAAACATAAAAATAAATATTACTGTCCGGCCTGGTGTTGCCAAAAAAAAAAATATAATGCACGAAAATGAACTATAAAAAAAAAATATCAGGCAAATGATTTATTTAAAATGGTAAAATGTTACTTTTAGTGCTCCTGGTGAGAAGAATTTAAGGTATCTAATAGACCTATTCAATTATGTGAGAAGTTGGCGTAAGACACAGTTAATTATAAAGTAGTATACATTTACTTAAATGGAAGTAAATAGATCATTCACTGTGGGTTACCAAATTCCTGTCACTGCATTCAATAGGTACCTACTGTACTGTAGTCTATCATGTCAACTATACAGGAACAGCACCCCAAACTCACCTTAGCAAACTAGACACCCTCTACAACTCATTTTGCCGCTTTCCTCCAATGTAATTACAGTACAGTACTACACACATCATTACAAAATGCTCAAAGAACTAGATTGGTCATCACTTTAGTCTAGGCGCAAAGTTTATTTTTCCTTTCTTGCCTTCAAATACTTTCTGGGCAAGCTACGCGCCAATTATAGATTATGGGGACATAGTATATGGAACAGCACCCCACATTCACCTTGGCAAACTTGAAACCCTCTACAATTCAATATGCTGCTTTGTCCTCCAATGTAACTAAAACACACACCACTGCGAAATGCTCAAAGAACTAGATTGGTCATCACTTGAGTTTAGGAGCAAAGTTCATCTCCATTTCTTGCCTTCAAATACTTTCTGGGCAAGCTACCTGTCTATCTGAACAAGCTCCTCACCACTGCCACACGCAGCACTTATCCCCTGAGATATGACTCCAAGGGACTTTTCAAGGTCCCAAGGTTCTACAAAGTGTCCGGACGCTCCTCCTTCTCTTACAGTGCACCTTACAACTGGAACAATCTACCTCAGACTTTCAAAGCCTCCACCAGTCTAAGTTCTTTCAAAACTAAAGCTGTCTCACATTTTAATCTGGACTGTAACTATTACATACGCCTATAACATATATTATCTTTAACTGTTTATGTCTTTATATATAATGTATAACCATGTTTACGTAATGTAACCATGTATTTGTAACCAAGTGTAGCCCTGGTAAGAAATGGGGCTATATGTCTGCCCTCCAACTGGTATAAGCCCTAGTAAGGGCAGGCTGCCAGGAATTATCATGGGTTTCCCCAACCTCAAGCACTGCCCTGAGTGGTGGAGTAGGTCACCTGACCCTGTGTGGAAGGCAGAGACACAGGGGCGGTACCTGCTGATGTCATGAAGGGCAGGGCTGTCTCTATTTAGTGTGTCAGTTCCTGTCAGAGACAGGCCAGTTAGTGTTAGTGTTAGAGAGTGAGAGGTGCATGAAGTGCACAGCTGGAGGAGGAGAACTGGCAGGCCCTGATTAGAGCTGCTAGAGCTATAGTGAGCTATAGGTGGACCAATTCCTCTCACCCTGTCTAGGGGGTGAGTGAAGAGCTAGCCCCACCCTGGGTGCCCTTGGCCTGGGGTGGAGGCAGGGAGAAGATAACATCCTGGAGGAGAACAGTTTGTAGGAGAGAGACAAGCTGTACCTGCATGTAATCCTGCTGCTATATCTGCTGTGCTGCACTGAATAAAGAGCTGCTGCTACTTTTAAGTAAAGACTGTGTGAGACTGGAATCTCTCGTCCCTGAGTGGGGACTCTCTGGAAGGATTCCACCCTACATTCCTGCACCATTAAATGAGACAGAGGCATTCACCCCAGTAACCTGATCCTGTCATCCCCCATACCATCGCGGGAGACTCAGGCCCTCCTGTTACCAACAGGTATGCACCACCCACAGACACGTAGCCAGACACTAGTACAGCCTAGGGGGCCGGATCTGCAATTGGCCCCGGGAAGAGGGGCTACACATGTATTTGCCATCATACCTCTGTGCCCGGGACATACTTGAAAACGAGAGGTAACCTTCAATGTATTAATTCCTGGTAAAATATTTTATAAATAAATAAATACATTATTTAAAAACAAGAAAACAAATTATATTAGTGTAGCCAGGACTGGTTCTTGGCTACCAGTCTGCCCTTCCTGGCAGTAAGCCCTGTGGTAAGAGCAAGACTGCCAGTAGTAAACATGGGTTTTCCCCACTCCCTGCAGTGCTCTTGAGTGTCAGGGGAGGAGGTGGAACCAGGCCTGGGTTGCCCAATCATGGGTCAGACCTGGTACCCTCCTCCTGGCTGTACTTAAGGGGATTGCCGCTCAAATTTAGTAGGTGTGCCTCTCCCCACTGAGGGAGGCAGGTCACACATCAGAGTGCCTGAACATAGGGCCTTCTCTGTTCCTCTTCCCCTCAGGGGAGAGTGAGTGTGGAACTTTCCCCTGCCACTGCTAGAGGGGCAGGGAAGAGCAAGGACAGCTGTGGGGGCCCTTGACCCGTAGTGGATGTCCAGGGACCATCCTACAGCTGGGTAGCCGATCCAGTGTCTGTATTGGGCAGGCCACTGCCATGACAGTGAGTGCTGACCCAATAAAGCCATTCCTGTTTCATATACCTCCTGCCTGGTGTGTGATCTTACTGGGGAAGAAGTGGGAGGATTTCTATTGTAAGAGATCGCCTCCTTACTTCTGGAACCTACGGCAGATGGAGGCGCTGCACTGGTAGAGAACCATGTAGGGTATGTACCCCAGAAACCTGTCCTTTGTCCCCACACCCATCAGCGGATGACTCAGCCCACCTGCTTACCAACAGGTAGCATGCACCACACACGCTATAATGGCAGAATCTCCTATCGGGTGGGGGAAACACTGTTACATTACATTGAATGCATAATACATTAATGCATGAAAACAATACTATTAAAAAAACTGAATGAATGGCTGCAAAAAAAGCAAAACGAGAACAATTTCAATAATTGAGATTACTAAGATTACATTCAAGAGATATATAGGTATTTCACTGTGTATTTTTGCCGTTGGATGTAGCACTGGGCTCTGTTTGTGTTTGTTTGTACTACATTAATATTGTAAGCAATTAATACATTAGTAGGGTAACTTCAGACCGTAGCTGATACCATCATTATTACAAAGTGTGTAGCCTTCCTACAATGTATACTTGCTAAATTGCTCAATTGTTAGGAAATACAACAAAATAATGTTTAACTCCACTAGGGGGAGTTTGTAAACAGCTTGTCAAATAGCCCATAATAATACAGTACAGTAAACAAATATATATAGTAAGTAACAAAAGCAGGTTTCTGTTCCCAGGTGGGAAAAAATGTCACTCTAGCGTTATTCTAGGTCTTATTATACAGTATATGGAGAAGCTTGTGATTTTCTTAATACTCACATTACACTTGTGCTCCTAATACCGATATTTTATCACGCCCAGGCCCGGTTTCAGGCCTACGCCTGGGCCTATGGTGCCAAATTTCGGGGTGGCCGGTGCTGCGGTTACAAGGGCCCCGCTCTCTTCCACACTACAATTAAACTGAATGCCGAGGGAGAGCACGGGGCCTCTGTAAATGTCTCTTACCTCCTCCTGCAGCGTCACCTTCCAATTTCTGCAGTGTTGCCGCGTCAAATGACACCTCTAAGTCACGTGACGATGCATTGCCATGACAACGTGATGTCACATGGCATTCCGTTGTCATGGAAACGAGTCGCCTTGTGACGTTGGGACGCTGCAAGAAGAGGAGGCCAGGGCTGCAAAAAGGTAAGTGCCCATGGCAGCAAAATGCTAAAACCGGCCCTGATTCACACCTGTACCACACAATGAAATGGTGGCAAACTTCACACGCTTCACATTCCAGCAAATAGTTTTCACATCTGTAGCCACACAGGATGGGGCTGGTGTTTTCTCTCGGCGTGTGACACAAGGGGAATGAAATGCTTGTAAAACTTAACTTTATATGCTGGGAGTATACACTGTAGTTAATGTAGATGGGTTTTTTTTCATTAACTCATGAAAATAGGATATCTGTGAATTTAATTCAATCATATAATTTTAATAATGGGTGATATTTTACAACCATCCATAAACCGTATGACAGCGTATACAGTAGCCCATTGACATGAATGAGCAGTGATAGGGCTTACAGCATTACGTCACTTAGGCACAGGCTCCATAAACTCTGTTAGGTCATTTAACATTACATTAACCACAGTAAATAGTATAGAGAAAGTGGCACTCTGTTACTCACAAATATTGTGATAAGGTATTCTCTCACTGGTGCTCACCCTCCGCGAATCCCGGCGTCTCAATGCTGGATCCAGCAGCATACCTATTATAGCAGTTGTGAGGGAAGCACGCAGGAATCAGAACGGTAAAAAGCTTACTCTGTTTAATCCATTTGCAGAGCAGGTACAATCGTAGTGTGACGTTGCAGGGCACAAACACCCTATCCTCAGATTCTACACCTGTCAGCTTTACACAGTTTTGATTCCCGTGTGCTTCCTTCACATCTGCTATAATGTATTACATTATCCACATTTAACATAATGTTAACGATACAGCTAAAGATAGTAAAGTAATGTTAGCATATGTTAACGTCACAGTCAAGTTACAAGCCTAGCATTACAAACAGACATGTCTAGGGACAATGTATATTTTGTTCTGTTTAACTCAATGCTGAAGGTTTTGGATTTGCACGTTTTTTTTTTGGTTTTTTTTAAACGTTCATTTCTAGATATTAAATTACTTTTAATTATACTTTTAACTCTTTAGCTTTGGTTTTTTTTTTTTTTTTAAATGGAAATCAATATGGACAATGATTTGAAAAATAAGTTTGCAAGATGTCTAAGAAGACAAAAGAATTTCAGTTGTCAAAACCAATATAATCATGATTAATTAAAGACAAAGGTTTTGTGTGAATCTGTTCCTGAATCCCGGTAATTCCAAAGGTCACATGTTTGCATATTTTAGCAGAACATTGCTGGAATGAGGTGTAAAGTTCAGTCCAGTTCAGCGCAGTTGCATAGGGTACATACTGCATTTAATAAGCATAGCTTCATGTTTCTGCATTTGTCTTTGTGATGTGGTTCTGAGAAATTCCTGAATCACTAACAAGTTCTTTAAATCGCTTGTAAAATTGGAAACAGCTTTCACATTGCAAAGTTGCTTCTATTTTTAAGCCATAAGCATAATTATAGTAGTTACTCTTATGGATCTTCCCTATAAACTCACATCAAAGCCAGTCTAAAAATATCTTTAGGTTTTGAATTGAGATAAATCAACATAGTTTCTACCCAACAACAAAGTTTAGTGTGAGGGTTGCAAAAAGATTCATTTACTTATGTAGCTGGCTATAACTTTATTTGGGCACTCCTCGTTTCAGGCATTCTGCTCAGACCTGTGGTAAAAAATAATGTCAATTATCTACATTTATTGTCTCCTTTTATAGAAGTTTTTACCAAAGAAATGAGAACACAGAAAAAGCTTGCAAAGGAGCTATGTAACCTTACTTTGCTTTTTCCACATCTCCGTGTGGCAATTCGTTAACTTTTAATATTTACTAATAAAATGCCATTTGCTACATATTTAATCAGGACCGGTGATATGCGTTTTCCTGCCATGTGCAAAGGCCCCCCAAACAATGTCCCACCCACCCTACCCAAACTGCCCTCTGGCCCAAGTAAGGTCCTGTCCAACCTACCCAAATTCCTGTCCGGCCACAGCAAAGTCCTGCTCACCCTCACTTTCGGACAAAACAACCTCTCGGGCCAAACACCCACCAGTCGGATTGGCCTCCCTCTTTGCTTCAAGAAGCAAAACATGTGAAATCTTATGTTTTTTTTAAATAAATCAGTTCTGTAGTATTAGATTACAATTACTCTATTTCTTTTTAAATTCAATTTTTAATCCCATACCTTAGTAATATGATACATTTTAGCTGCTGAGTTACACTGACTAAAGGATTCATTGAAACTGAAAGGCAGACATTATCTTAGTCACACAATCTGGATTTTCAAAGATTTATAACAGGAGAACTAAACATGTGCCATCTTAGGTAACAGTGTAGAATTATATATTGCCACATGCTTTACATATACAGCAGGGCCCCGGGTATACGGCAGGTTCCGTTCCAGAGGCCCGCCGTATAGTGAAAATCGCCGGAAAACGGATCCGGCGATTTCCAGTTCTGCGCATGCGCGAACCAGCATTTTCGCCGTTCTGCGCATGTGCGTCCTATGCTCTGCGCGCGCAAACTACGGTCTGCGCATGCGCGCCGGGCGCACCCGCCCGTCCTGCGCATGCGCGACTTAAAATCCAACATGGCGGCCCCCTTCTCGGTGCCGCCGTATCAGCGGATCGCCGAAAAGCGGAGCGCCGAGAAGCGGGGCCCTGCTGTACAAATAAGAAAAAAAAAGGGGGGGAATGTAATATTGCTGCCCCCCAGATACCAGGGTCACATGAGCGGTTCGCCCAATGAGGGTGAACCAGCTCTGACACATCACGGCCACATCCCTGACACTCCTCCCCATCGTGTCTACCTACAGGTCAAAAAATCTGCGAGTGATGCCATGCGATTGCTCGCGCGCACAGTCAGAATCTCGGCTAAACCCTGCCCCCCCGGATGCTTCACGTACCAACACCAGGGACCCGCGCAGACCCCCGTCTGCAAGCACACTCTGTAGTAATAGGCAGATTGCGCAATCTCGATTCCGTGACATCACCACGGGAACAACTCTGTTAGCGATGCAGTCGCATCACATCGTGCTCCCCCTTCGCGTGCACGCTGCGCAGCAGGTAATGTTAGGACTAAAATCAGCTGTCTCTCACCTGATGCCCATGTAGCTTCCTCCTATCGCCTCTCAGCTTATGTGTGACGTCCCTGATTCTGCTGCCTTCCTATTGGTTCTTGTTCCTTTCTATACCCAGTCATCCCTCTGCTTGTTGCTGAGCATAAACTATTGTTTATGTACCATGCTTGCTGCATTCTGAGTATTGCCTGTTGCTGTGCCTTACCTAATCTTCGTTGTGACCTCTCCTCGAACCTGGACTTCTCTCTTGTGTATCCCTCGGCTAGCTTCTGTACTCTCGCTCTCTCGTCTCCTCGGCCACGGCTACGGATTACGGCTACCCTTCTCTCTCCAACCCTGGACTACGGCAAGTACCACGACCAACCCAAACTCTCCGACCCTAACCCGGCTTCACGACCCTGACTTTGCAATCCGGACCTGGCCTGTGGTTGAGGGCGGCGGTTACACACATCCCCACCACAGCCCCTCGGTCTAGTCCAGTTTGTGGTGAGCACACGTAACACACGCGCACTAACCATGGTGCGGCCTAAATGTAGCATGGGCTTAAGATTTTTTAATTCAGAGACAATTTATTTATACAAGCAAAGGAGACAAAACATATCTACCTTGCAACCTTTGAGTACCAAAGGGGCCATGATACCAAAGTTCCACTGCTCCTCTGACATGGCACAAGCACATGATCATGGTTGCAAAGTCACTAATAACGCAAAGGGAAGAGGTGGAGTCAATCTCTTCCGTTACTCTTGGGGTCATACTGTGTTCAAGCGCTGAAAACGATCTCCACTAGCACTACTACATTCTGGGGCCCATGGCATGCCAGACCTCATGAATGTATTTGTATGTATAGTTCCATGATTTTATAATTATTTTCTACTATATGTATATAGGCATCAATTAAGTGCAATATATGAGGAATGGAGTACAATGATACAATATAATATATTCTATAAAACGAGCTATAAATATCTTAATAAATGCAATTCATAAAAGGATACATATGGTCCTGAAAGGGGTTAACCCGCTGCGCTGGGATCCCTCTCAGGTGGAGGCGCTGCACCGAGAAGGAGAGCTCATCCAGGCTCCCAGCTGCTGAGGCTCAGGCCTTCTGTGAGCCACAGGTAACGGCAGCACACGTAAATCCCTTAGACACGGGGAAAGGTGGCTACACATACAGTACATAGTACATTGTCATAATGTAAAAATGTTAAACTCATGGGGGTTGCGACCCCCATCACCCCACATTTCTAGTCTGATACCTTCTTCATATTTGTTTGAACCTATTGTATTGTTTAAGTCATTAATTAAAAGTGTTTGTGAGGAAAAACATTTTTTTTACAAACACGTGAATAATGAAACCAGCTTTCCATAATTAATCCTCATTCCTGCATCTTTTCAGGAAATAATAAATATCTCTGGGGGTTTGTGATGGAAGTTAAATACCCCGTGAAAGAATAACAATGTAGAACAAAAAGAAGAAAAGGGAGCAAAACCAATGTGTTTGGTTATTTATTATCTTCCGAGCTCTATATGAAAGCACCACTTTAGGAAAGTAAACAGTGCGTATTTTAACAGAAACTGAGCTCCAAGTGTTTTTAAACTGTCTCCTGATCAAACACATCGAGGTCTTATACTGCATGATAGCGTTAGCATTTGATCTGTGATGAGTGAGGGATTTACATACTGTACATTGGTACCAGCCTTCTCATATTTCAACTAGTTCATCAGGTGACATACTGTACTTCCTTGACTTTTGGTTTAATCTTTCCTACTGTACGGAACATCAAAGTTAGGACGATCTGGGAGGTTGTGACCATTATGAAAAGTGTATGTAACTTAGGTCTCAGGCTTCAGCTTAGAGAAGGTGCATCTTTTTGGAAATTGGGATTCTGAATACTAACACTAAACACGTTTGTTTCCCTCTTTCATCTGCTTCCGTCACATAGAATCTCAGAACATTTGAATAGAAAGGGATACTGTATGTCGATTTTTATTGTTTAATACAGCTGGTGTTCACATAGGGTTTTTATCTGTCTGCAAAACAGGCATAATAGGTTTATAGTGGTCAAAAAAAACGATTCAAATAAAAAATAAACTTCCACCATACAATGGTCAGCAAAGAAGAATTTGGTTAAACATTTTTTTTAAAAAAACATTCCTTTTTCTACAGTTCTCATAACCATTCTTGACTTTAAAAAAAACAAAAAAAAAAAAACTTTTATTTACATTGTATAGAGAGTCTGGCTAGTACACAAAGGGGATAATTTTGTTTTCAGATTCAAATGATCAATCCTTTAGTATAGTGGTTCACAATACTTTCATATATAGAAAGCACATATACCAATTAAATATTTATTGTATGGTAAATCGCATTTCATGTCCTTGATGAAGTGCCTGTGGTTTAATGTGATATTGATATGGACTGTATTTTAACACATCGTCAACAATGTCACACATAACTACCCGAAATAATTAAAGTAGGCCTAAATTGATTAAGAGTCGAATTAGAATTCTGTATTTTTTTTAATGTTAAGATATTGTTTAAGATTCACAAGTTTAGGTTAATATACTGTGACAAGCAAAGTAACACATACCATGGATAAACAAGTAGTAAGATACATTATCACCTTACAGGTTATCCAGCTTGTAGCTTCTATGCAAAAAAAGAAATAAAACAATTCACAAAAGATCTACCATATTTTTTTTTACAAATTGCAGACTTGCATATACTAATTTTTAACTCCAATGAAATTGAAACAATGCTCCGGATACATCAACTTACGTGGCGTTAATATCGCACTAGGTGAAAAAAAAATTGTTGCCGTTATTACCGCAATTTTAAGTTGGTATTCAATGGGTATTTAAGTAATATTGCAATGGGTGCGATATTCGGCCAAAATTGCGACCATTACTAATACGTTAATGACCTCGCATCACGACCATATTTCTGTTAATAGTTATTACAGAAGCCTATAATAGAAATATGATTACGATGAGGGGTTATTAATGTATTATTAATGGTCATGTTAATTCGTGCATGATAGAAATAACATTAACCTGTTTGATGCCTGTGCTACCAAGGTATACCAAAGGGGTTAATACATAAAAATTCAATAAACACTACCCCCGTTTACCAAATTTAGTGGCTAGTGAAGCATTGCCAAGAGTGAGGGATTGAGGGAAAGAGTAGGGGATTGAGGGAGGGAGAGAGAGAAGGGAGTGAGAGGGATGGGGATTAAGGGCCTCATGCAGAGAGCAGCGCAAAAAGTGAAAGCGGCATTAATTGGCGGATTCTGCCTTCAGAAAGGCAGAAACCGGCAAGTTTAAAAAAAAGCGCCATTTTTTTTTTTTCCCCTTCAAATTCTCCGCGCGCCTGGAGAGTTTAAATTCTCTCCAGTTTTTTTCTCTGCCGTATGCAGAGAGCCGCGATCGCCATCTAGTGGCTGTTCGCGGCAAAAAAATGGCGCGATTTTCAACATTTTCCCTCTCCACCAAGCAGCTGGCGCTCCGCGGCCGGTGGAGGGGGAAAAAAAAAAAACGCGATTTTTTCCCCAGTAGTTTCAACAGCGCTAATAGCGCTGGTTGAAACTCTCCATATGCAGAAAGGCAGTTTTCTGCCCTTTCTGCATATGGACATAAAAACTCTCCAAAAAAGGTAACATTTTTCCCCTCTCCAATTCTGCATAGCGCTGCTCTCTGCATGAGGCCCTAAGTGAGAGTAAGTAAGAATTGGGAGTAAGAAATGGGGCTGGACTGGGGCAGCAAGGGAAAAGAGTGTGAGAGAGAGGGGGGAGGGAGTGGAAGAGAGAGGGGAAAGAAAGGGGGATTTGGGGAAGAGAGGAGGAGGAGAGTTGGAAGAGGAGGGGAGTGTGAAAAGAGGTAGTTGAGTGAGAGAGAGGGGTGTGTAAGAGAGGAGGATGAGAGTGAGTGAGAAGGGGTGTAAGAGATGGGGGAGAGTGGGAGTGAGGAAGATAGAGGGGAGAAGAGTGAGAGAGGGAAGAGAAAGGGAGGTAGAGGGGGACTAGAGAATGAGGGTGACTAGAGAGGGGAGGCTACTGGGGGGAGAGTGAAAGAGAGAGGGAAGAGTGGGGAGCAAGTAATAAAGATGGGGAAGAGGAAGAGAGGGGGTGAAGTGAAGGGAGTAAGCTTGAGAGTGAGAGGGGGAAAGGGGCTGGTGATAAAGAAGGGGAAAGGTGAAAGGGTGAGGGGTGTGAGTGAGAGAGAAGCGAGAGATAGCGGAGGAAGGGGGGAGGTTGAGAGAAATACATGGGTAGAGAGAAATAGAGGGAGGGAGGGAGAGTGAGTGAGACTGTGTTAGTGTGTGAGAGAAAGAGAGAGGGAGTGTAAGAGAAAGAGGGGGTTGCATGTGAAACTCTAGTCCTGGGCCCTGGGAAAGTGTGCCTGTAGGTGAGTGATGTAGCAGGGAGCTTGCCTATTTTCCAATGCATGCTAGATGCTCAGCTTGTTTATGAATAAATAATAAAGTGTTCCTGTGACTTAGTCTTCAATAATAATACAAAAATTTTAAAAACACAGGTTATTTCTACCATATCGCACACAACCATATGATTTGGAACTGAACATCTTCTCTTGCAAGAAAGAATAGAGTCATGTACATGACAAGAAAAAATGTAATGTATCATGAAAAACTTATTCCACTTGTTCCTACAGGCGTCCTATAAACCAGGGGTGCGCAAACTGGGGGGCGCACCCCCCAGGGAGGTGCAAGATTTTCTAGGGCGGGCGCATCGGTTAGAGGGGCCCCGCGCCCCTTCCCCAAGGCATTTAAATTAAATGCCGGGGGAGGCATGAGGCCTCTGTAACATCCCTTATCTGCTGCCAGCCGGATCTTTGGTGACGCGTCGCCATGGCAAAACGCTTCAAAATGACGCTGCGGGGTCACGTGATGTCACATCACCCGCGGCGTCATTTGACGCCTGATCATAGGACAGGGGGTTGCAAACACTGCTGCTGCGAGGCAGGGGGGGCACAGGACAAAAACTTTGCGCACCCCTGCTATAAACTTCTCTCAGCTACACAATGCCCCTCTGCCAGCTGTCAGCAATGCACAGGTGCTGATTCCATTGCTTGGCTTTTCTTCTGTGCTTCCTTTGAGTGGTAGTGCCAGAATTTTGCAAAGCTGTTCTTTTCACTATAATATTATATATATATATATATATATTTATATATATATATATATATATATATTTTTTTTTTTTTTTTTTTTTTAAAAGAACAACAGAAATGTAAGGTGTTCATTTAAAACAAATAAATAAATATTCTAAGGAATGGAATTAAATTATGCTTTTAAATTTATTTTATATTTTCCTACTTTTACCATTACTTCACTGAATAGGATGTATTTGAAAATTAAGGAATCAACCATCATAACATTGTAACATTGTAATCCTACAGTACATTGTTTTAGCCAGGTTGCTTAGTCAGTTTACTTTGCAAACCTTCTGGGTCAAAAGGTTCAATAAAAACTACACACATATTGCAGCTAATGAACTGTTATTTCATTATATTACATCATGATATTATAATGTTTTTGAAGTGAAACTTCTTTAGTGGCACCTATTCTGATGGGGTAAAACTGGCGAGTTGGGGGCGAAATGTGAAACGGAAGTGACGTCACGGCTCCCCACCTTCTCCCTCCACAACGCCTGCTGTGACATGCGGCAGCGGCAGCGATAGCCGCCGGCGCCGCTCCTAACGGCCGCTGCTCCCCTCACACACCCGCTGGGACATGCGGCGGCGGCGCGCCTAACGGCCGCCATTCCTCCCACACGTCCGCCGCCCGTGCCCGCTGACATGCCGCGCATGCGCGGTAGTCATGGCGATGCTCACGGACGCCACGGCTCGGAGACCTCCTTGCGCTGCCGGGTGAATGAGGAGGACGGCTTTCCCCCCCTCCTCCTCCTCCTCCTCCCCTCCCCTCCTCCTCCTCCCCTCCTCTCCTCCCCCCCCCTCCCCTCCTCCTCCTCCCCCCCCCTCCCCTCCTCCCCCCCTCCCCTCCTCCTCCCCCCCTCCCCTCCTCCTCCTCCCCCCCCCTCCCCTCCTCCTCCTCCCCCCCCCCCCCTCCCCTCCTCCTCCTCCCCCCCCCCTCCCTCCTCCTCCCCCCCCCCTCCTCCTCCCCCCCCCCCTCCCCTCCTCCTCCCCCCCCCTCCCCTCCTCCTCCTCCCCCCCCCTCCCCTCCTCCTCCTCCCCCCCCCACCTCCCCTCCTCCCCCCTCCCCCCCTCCCCTCCTCCTCCTCCCCTCCTCCTCCCCCCCCTCCTCCTCCTCCCCTCCTCCTCCCCTCCTCTCCTCCCCTCCCCCCCTCCTCCTCCTCCCCCCTCCTCCTCCTCCCCCTCCTCCTCCTCCCCCTCCCCTCCTCCTCCTCCCCTCCTCTCCTCCTGCTCCCCTCCTCCTCCTCCTCCCCCTCCTCTCCTCCTGCTCCCCTCCTCCTCCTCCTCCTCCTCCCCCGCTCAACATTTACTCACCGCCGCCACAGCTCCTAACGAGCGCCGAGATCCTGCACTGGTGCGGCTGCGCCGAGCTGCTGCTGCTCTCCGCGAGGGCCCTCCACGTTAAGAAGTTCTTCAGCTTCGAGGCCGGCGCTGCCAACCAGCTGAAGGCTCTGTTCATGGTGAGCTGCACGCTGCGGGGGCCGCGCACTGTGCGTGGTGCGTGACGTTGTGAGCCAGAGCTCCTTCCAGTACTGCGTGCTGGTGACGGTAGTGAGCCCCTGGGAGGCCGAGGGGCCACAGCAGCTGGAGGACCGCTGTGCGAGTGGATGGGGAACATGAACTTCACGGCTGAGGTGATGTGGGCGCTGCTGCTGCTGGCCCCGTTCTCCCCGCACCTATTCCTTGCCACAGCCTTCTCCTCTCTCTTCCCGCTGCTACCTGGCGGAGACCTGCAGGCTCTCAACTGCAGCTGGCCGGCAAGAAGAGGATCCCGGGGCTGGGGGACGTGGAGCTGCCCTCCTTGGCCCCCGAGCTACAGCTTCACATCCGGAGCCTGGTTTCAGGACTCAACCACCTGATGGAGGGTATCGGGGTGAGAGAGGAGTGCTTCTCGGTGGGACACCTGAGTAGGATCACTGTGGGGAGCTGGCCAGCTATCCTCAGACGAGAAACCACAGGAAGCATACACTGACTGACACTGACACACACACACACACACAGACACACACACACTGACCAAACACACACACACACACACTGACTGACACACACACACACACACACACACACACACTGACTGACACACATACACACTCACTCACTGACACACATACACACATACACACTCACTCACTGACTGACACATATATACACTCACTCACTGACTGACATACATACACACTCACTCACTGACTGACATACATACACACTCACTGACTGACACACATACACATTCACTGACTGACACACATACACACTCACTGACTGACACACATACACACTCACTGACTGACACGCACACACATACACTGACTGACACACATTCACTGACTGATACATACAGACTGACACACACCCCCATGTGATGTGCCTACTCCCCCGCCCCCCCACCCCCCCACCCCCCCACCCTGTGAGCTGCCGAGCACCTTCCATGTCCCGTACCTCCGCTGGGGGGCTGGCTGCAGCAGGAAACACAGCCCACAGCTCCGCCGGGGGGAGGAGACTCAGACAGAGTCCCCCGTGTCCGCAGCTACATCGTGGTGGGGATAGGTCACAGAGAGAGACATACACACCGCAGAGAGACACACACACACAGACTCACACACACACACACACACACACACACACACACACACACACACACACACTGACTGACACACACACACTGACTGACACACACACACACTGACTGACACACACACACTGACTGACACACACACACACATACTGACACACACACACACACACACACACACACACACACTGACTGACTGACACAGACACACTGACTGACACACACACACTGACTGACACACACACTGACTGACACACATACACACTGACTGACTGACACATACACTGACTGACACACATACTCACTCACTGACTGACACATACACACTCACTCACTGACTGACACATATACACATTCACTCACTGACTGACACACATACACACTCACTGACTGACACACATACACATTCACTGACTGACACACATACACACTCACTGACTGACACACATACACACTCACTGACTGACACGCACACACATACACTGACTGACACACATTCACTGACTGATACATACAGACTGACACACACACCCCAGTGATGCGCTGAACAGCGCCCCCATGTGATGTGCCTACTCCCCCGCCCATGTGAGCTGCCGAGCACCTTCCATGTCCCGTACCTCTGCTGGGGGGCTGGCTGCAGCAGGAAACACAGCCCACAGCTCCGCCGGGGGGAGGAGACTCAGACAGAGTCCCCCGTGTCCGCAGCTACATCGTGGTGGGGATAGGTCACAGAGAGAGACATACACACCGCAGAGAGACACACACACACAGACTGACACACGCAGACACACACACACACACACACACACACACACACTGACTGACACACACACACTGACTGACACACACACACACTGACTGACACACATATACATACTGACACACACACACACACACACACACACACACACTGACTGACACACACACACTGACTGACACACACACACTGACTGACACACACACACTGACTGACACACACACACTGACTGACACACATACACACTGACTGACTGACACATACACTGACTGACACACATACTCACTCACTGACTGACACATACACACTCACTGACTGACACACATACACACTCACTCACTGACACACATACACACTCACTGACTGACTGACACATATACACATTCACTCACTGACTGACACACATACACACTCACTCACTGACTGACACACATACACACACTCACTGACTGACACACATACACACTCATTGACTGACACACATACACACTCACTGACTGACACACATACACACTCACTGACTTACACACACACACATACACTGACTGATACATACAGACTGACACACACACACACAGACACACACACACTGACACACACACACACACACACACACTGACTGACACACACACACACACACACACACACACACACACACACACACTGACTGACACACACAACACTCACTCACTCCGAACAGCGCCCCCAAGTGATGTGCCCACTCCCCCGCCCCCCCCCCCACCCACCCTGTGAGCTGGGGAGGAGACTCAGACAGAGTCCCCCCTTGTCCGCAGCTACGTCGTGGTGGTGGTAGGTCACAGAGAGAGACATACACACCACAGAGAGACACACACACATAGACTGACACACGCAGACACACACACACACTGACTGACACACGCAGACACACACACACACTGACTGACACACGCAGACACACACACACACTGACTGACACACGCAGACACAAATAATTCAGTTACTATAAATATAGATGAGCAAATAGCTAAAACATGCGGTCAAACCTTTTGTGTTTTGGAAGTGAAATTGTTTGTGATTTTTAATAAAAACATCGCCATCACAAATAAAATTTCTGTGACAAAAAACAAAGAAGTTTCACTTACTATGCGCGTGCTCAGCACACACAGCTTTTTTTTCATTAAATATGATCTCTTGAGGTCTTTCCAAAGTCACAGATGATTTTTATTGTAAAATAAAATAACACTTTATTTTATTTATTTATGGCAATGTAGCTAGAGCTGTACAGAAAAGGAGAAATAGCAGGCATTTCAACATTTCATTTTTGTAAGTATTATGGTATATTTTCAAATCAATTAAAAGAAATGTCATATTATATAGGATTGTTCGCTGCTGCAGTAACACCCATTAAAACATTTACAGGTTGCGTGTCTCAGTCTCTGTTTTTTTTATTTATCCATATTTAATTTTATTAATCCTTGTTCCTCCCTTTCTTACCTTTATTAAAAAGGACAATGTAGCAGTGTTCAGTGTTTATACAGTATAACCCTCACATCAACACAGCTGCTTCTTTTGTGTGTATCCTGACCTTATCTCTTAGCTGCCTTTTTGTCCTGAGCCCTACAAGTGGGTATAAGTTTGCGCACTGTATAATGTTCTGCTCATGTATACGCTTTCTTTACGATGTATAAGTAGTAATCATGTCACACTGACCTATTATTCTGCAGAAGTTATTGTCATACATATGCATACCATGCTGCAGTAGTTCTTCTGTAAGAGGCTGTGCTTTAAAACTACTATATGTTAAATTAGTCATTGCAAATGACTGAAGGTATTAAAGCTCTCTCATATTCTTAGGCACCATCAGTTGTTAAAAAAAAAAAAAAAAAAAGTTCATAAGAAGCCTTTCATGTCAAGATCTGTACAGCAGTAAGGTCCAGATGGGAGGCCAAAGCCTTACTAACAAGACAGCTGTTAGAGCATTTACCTGTGCCGCAGGTTTCAGGTTGCATGACCTGTCTGTCAGCTTTCTCTTGTTTCTTACTGATGCTCACACAGAAACTATTTCATGTTAAACAAGCCACATCAATGATGCAGGTGAGTTTCCCCGAGCCACAGTCTTTGATACCTTCATACTACTTTGTTCTCAAATGCTGAATG
Source organism: Ascaphus truei (assembly GCF_040206685.1). NCBI lineage: Eukaryota > Metazoa > Chordata > Amphibia > Anura > Ascaphidae > Ascaphus > Ascaphus truei. The sequence goes on along the minus strand of NC_134483.1, from coordinate 194,737,249 downwards.
CCTGTTGCTTGTGTCATGTGTTCAAATAGCATAAGTGTGTGTCAGTTCCAAAAATGCTACAATAAATGACTACACGATGGGATATTTGTGTAACTTTATAAAATGTAAAATTAGATTTCTTGAAGAAGGGTTATGTCTAATTATAGGCTAAAGCTGGTAAATTTCGGGCATTATTGAAATCCCTGCTCTCTGATTGTGGGTGTAAAGGGGGGCCAGCAGTATTTTGTTGGTGTGTGTGTCTTCTGTTGGTGTGTGTTTTGTAGGTGTAGAGGGGGCAGCAGAGTCTGTTTTCTTGGTGTGTGTCTGCTGTATGTGTTTTGTGGGTGTAGAGGGGGGGCTGCAGTGTGTTTTGTGGGTGAGGGGGGCAGCAGTCTGTGTCTTCAGTGTGAGTTTAGTGGGTGGAGGAGTGCAGAGTGTTATGTTGGTGTGTGTCTGCAGTGGTGTAGAGGGGGGCTGCTGGTGGGTTTTTGTGGAGGTAGAGGGTGCAGCAGTCTGTTTTGTTGGTGTGTGTGTCTGCAGTGTGTTTTGTGGGTATAGTGGGGGGGCTGCAGTGAGTGTGTGTTTGTGTGTGTGTCAGTGGGTGTAGAGGGTGGAGTAGGGCTTGCAGAGTATTTTGGTGTGTGCAATTTTGTGGGTTTACAGGGGATTGCAGTGTGTGTTTGTTGGTGTAGAGGGGGGGCTGGTGTGTGTGTGTGTGTTTTGTGGGTGCAAGGAGGGGGGCTGCAGAGTGTGTTTGTGTATATAGAGTGGGGCAGAGTGTGTTTGTGTGTATAGGGGGGTGGCTGCAGAGTGTGTGTATGTAGAGGGGGGCTGTGGGTGTGTATATATAGAGAGAGAGGTCGCTGTGTGTATGTACCATTTACTTTTAATAAACTTGCAGTAAAAGAAAAAGAATGTAGACAATCATGCTGATAAAAATCAAGATGACTACAAAAGTGTCTATCTTTTATATGAAAACTGTAAAAATAAATAAATAAGCCTACATTTAGCCTTATTAGTAATAATCCCCTCAGAACAGGTCATTACTGGCCAATAACGCCCTGGCTGGGATAAAGTCCCTCGGCTTCACCTCAGGCCTTCAACTCTTCCAGCCAGGGCATTATTGGCTAGTAATGCCCTGTTCTTCGGGGATTATTACTTAAATAAACATAAACATCTAATCCCGACCGCCAAGATTATTACAAATATTTGTAATACAGTAACTACTTACAAGGCTTTGGGAATTTGGCATTAGTCACCAATTAATGATTAAAGAATGCAAAAGGATATGTGTAATAAGCTCGATTTTGCTTCACTTACACCAGCGAGCAGTATCAACAGTTTTTATATAAGGTTGATAGTAGCAGTTAAAGGTTTCAAACTTGAAAGAAAGGTGTGTAAATGTCTCTCTATGGGAGGAGTAGCAGGTGCGAGAAAGACATCTGTGGACAAAGAGAGGTCCTCAAAAATGTATGGTACCATGCAGGATGCCTCATTTATACACCAACGGTAGAGGGAGCAGCATAGCCTGTGATCACTCATTGTTTTAACTTATGTGATTCAGCTTTTCTCGCCAATTACTGTTTGGTCCTGCATACTACAAAAGTATAAAACTAGGTTAGGGGAATTAAAGAAAGATTGATAGGTTAAAAGGGAGACACTGGTATATATATAGAAGAGACAGAACACAAGAGAGAGAATGAGGGAATATGAAAGAAAGTAGGTCGGCCTTGATACAAAGACTAGGTGACATGCTGAAAGAAGGGGGTCATGAATTAGAGGAACTGTGGGTGGGATAAGATGAAGTGCTGAGATAGAGTTACAAAGATACATAACAAGGAAAAAAAATGTGCATGTGGCTACAAGAGAGAAGCAGACTTTGCCTTATGTCTGAATTTCAAAACCTGGTAAATAACAAGAGTAACATTAATAAGAAACGCCAACATTTTACATGTTACTAAGATGAAAGAAAGCCCACTTGATGGAAATCTGGGGAGGGGGGGTGGGGGGGGGGGAGCAATGACACAGTAATGGTTGATGGGACAAAGGTAAAAGTAATTACCATGCAAAAAAAGTACAAAAGCAAATATAAGATTGGGTGCTGATACTGCTAAAAAGTTATGTTCTGTTTGATTTTTTATTTAATGAAATACTTCCTGAATAAAAAGCATTTTAGGACTAAAGAAATCTGGGATTTTGTATCAAGCCAGATTTTGCTACGAAGTTGACATATAGTACACTATAAAACATTTTGAACATGCTTCTCTCAGCACCTGCCGCCTCAATTTGTATGCAGCTATTTTCCCTAATTGTCCTAGCTTGTGAGTCGGGCACTGGTGGTAATGAAGAATGTAAGGCGTTGGAGAGGCGTTACGAGGTGTACATATTTAAGGAATGTATCAACTCTCACATACTGCTGTCACTTTTTTCCTTGCACCTGCGCGGCTTCCGATGTGGTGTAAATCTCTCTAACAAACTGATCTAGGTCGCATGTGAAAGACTGGATTAGCATACTTTTTACATTTGACTCAGCTCAATGAAAAAAAAAAAAAAGTCTAAAAGGTCCCGCCTAGGAACTCAATACAATAGATACCAAATTGCATGCACCCAAATGGAATTCCAGTGTCAGCTATTTGTGCTGTTGTGCATGTCACTTCACCTGTACGCAAGACACACAATTAGATTATAAACTCTTCAGGGCAGGAATTCATTATTATACTGGTAAATTGTACTGTGTACAGTTTTCTTAAACTTGTAATGCGTTTTAATCCTGTGTTAAAGTCAATTATTTTTAATAATTCTAAGTAAAGAAGTTAAATGATCAATCCCAATTGGCTAAAAACAAATGCGTTAACAATTTAGCAACAGAAAAAAAAAGTCACCAAAACTACCTAAAGCGCAATAGAAAAGAAAGGGGAAAAAACACAGTGACCTGTGAAAAATAGGTATCCCCCACTCCAAATGTTTAGAAGTCACTGGAAGTGTTATTGATTGAGCTTGTCGAAAATGGATCAATGATTCGACTCCTTGACGTCTCCTCCATCCTCCAAAAGAGCACCTCTAATTCAACTTAGATAGGTATATAGAAGTGATAGAGGGATAGCAAACATGGCGTAATACGTATCTATTCTTATATATTTGAAAATCTTGTTTGTGAGTGTCTGTAGACCATTTGATTGGTCCATCGGTCCACCCGCCCCCCACGGCTCTCATTGGCCGGTGTGTCTCCCCCACCCCATGTGTCCCGCCCCCCCACGGCTCTCATTGGCCAGTGCGCTCTAACCCATTGGACCCCGGCCACATTGCTGCTGCTGCTGCCTGAGATGACAAAATGCTCCATGGTGCTCTTGCTGCTACTGCTGGGGGGGGAGGCTTAACTGAGACGTGTGAGTATTCCCCCCCCAGCTCCGTTTTTGACCCCCCCCAGCTCCATTTCTGACCCCCAGCTCCGTTTTTGACCCCCCCAGCTCCCAGCCCCGTTTTTGACCCCCCAGCTCCATTTTTGACCCCACCCAGCTCCGTTTTTGACCCCCCCAGCTCCGTTTTTGACCCACCCAGCTCCGTTTTTGACCCCCCCAACTCCGTTTTTTACCCCACCCAGCTCCGTTTTTGACCCCCCACTGACACACACATACAGTGACACACACACACATACAGTGACACACACATGACAGAGACACACACACACACACATGACAGACACACACACACACAACTGACACACACACAAATGACAGACATGCACACACACACACATGACAGACACACACACACACATGACAGACACACACAGACACACACACACACACACACACACACACACACACACACACACACACACACATACATACACAGACACACACACATGACAGACACACACACATGACAGACACACACACATGACAGACACACACACATGACAGACACACACACATGACAATGACAGACACACACACATGACAATGACAGACACACACACATGACAATAACAGACACACACACACATGACAATGACAGACACACACACATGACAGACAGACACACACACACATGACACACATGACACATACACACACACACACACACACGACACACACACACACACACATGACACACACATGACAGACACACACATGACACACACACGACAGACACACACACACACGACAGACACACACACACGACAGACACACACACACACACGACAGACACACACACATGACAGACACACAAAGACACAGTGACACCCCGCCCTTTCCCCTCCCCCCCTTGCCGTCCCGGCCTTCCCTCCCCCCACCGCTGCCTTCCCTCCCCCCCCGCCCCTACCTTCCCCCCCCTGCCTTTCTCCCCCCCGCCCCTGCCTTTCTCCCCCCCCCCACCCCTGTCTTTCTCCCCCCCCCCCACCCCTGTCTTTCTCCCCCCTCCGCCCCTGCCTTTCTCCCCCCCCCGCCCCTGCCTTTCTCTCCCCCCCCGCCCCTGCCTTTCTCTCCCCCCCGCCCCTGCCTTTCTCCCCCCCCCCCGCCCCTGCCTTCTCTCCCCCCCCGCCCCTGCCTTTCTCCCCCCCCTGCCTTTCTCCCCCCCGCCCCTGCCTTTCTCCCCCTCCCGCCTTTCTCCCCCCCACCCCTGCCTCTTTCCCCCCCCACCCCTGCCTCTTTCCCCCCCGCCCCTGCCTTTCTCCCCCCCCCCGCTGCCACCTCTCACCCACCCAACACACTCAACACACACCTGCAGCCTCTCACCCACCCGCCACACTAAACACACACCTGCCGCCTCTCACCCACCCGCCACAATCAACACACACCTGCCGCCTCTCAGCCACCCGCCACACTCAACACACACCTGCCGCCTCTCACCCACCCGCCACACTCAACACACACCTGCCGCCTCTCATCAACCCGCCACACTCAACACACACCTGCCGCCTCTATGCACCGACATCACTGACCAGCTGCCGCACCCACTCACTACTCACCCGGCGCCTCCCGCCTCACACCCACCCGCTGCACTCACACCCCTACGCACGGACATTACTCACCAGCCGCCGCCCGCACTCACCAGACACCCGCTACCTCACACCCACTCACACCCTAGCGGTAGCCCCACTCAAAGCCATCACTCACTACCCACCCGCCACCCGTACTGAACACCCACCCGCCGCCTCACACCCGCTCACACCCTAGCGGGACACACACCTCACAATTTTACATCACTTATGTCACCAAAATATATATTGTACTGTGGTTGTTTACAATAAACCATTTTTAAACAACATCGTATTAGATTTTCTTCCATGTTTCTTTTCAACATCATTATACAACCTTTCCACCAAATAGTGATCCTATTGTTCCCCTATTTATAAATAATACTACCTATTACGGATTTACATCCCGGGCAACACTGGGTATATCAGCTAGTTATATATAACATCTAAAACTGTAAGGAATCCATTCCTGGGTTTGGCTGGAGCTCAGTCTTGCAGAGTTGGTGAGCTCTCAGACAGACCTCCCCTTGGATCTGCAAGCACTATCACCTGTGTGTGCAATCACTGCAGCTCTGTCTGTCTGCTCTGTCATTGGAGGAATTCCCACACACCCCCGTCTTTGGATTGGCTCCCTGCCCTTCGTATTCTGGGCTCTCCCTTTCCCTCATTTCTGAGCATAAACCAAGTTGGACTTGGATGTAACTGTGTGTTTGCCACTAGCTACCTTGCCTTAGCCATGCCTTGTTTCTGAGACCTGCTGCATTCCCTCCATGCAGAGGTCTGTTTCCTGGTTCCCGTGCTGAAGCGTTGGATCCCCAGTGCATGCCTTGCCTTGTTCCTAAGACCTGATGCATTCCTTCCTTGCAGAGGTCTGTTCCCTGGTTCCTGAGACCTGCTGCATTCCCTACTGGCAGAGGTCTGTTTCCTGGTTCCTGTGCTGAAGTACTGGTCTCCCAGTTCTACCCTGCGGTGTTCCTAGGCCAGCCTGCATTCTCCCCTTGCAAAGACCTTTATCATGGGTCGCTCCCGCTCCTTGCGCAGAGGCCATTCCCGCACTTCAGCTGCTACGCTGAAGCGCTTCACACCAGCCTGGATATCAACTACTCTGATGTCTCCAACTCTGACCCCAGCTTGTCCATGGATTACCTTCCATGTTCTCAAGTCCTAACACTACCAGATCAAATACTAATATACCTCTATTAGGATTAAAATTCTCATTTACCTCTATTAGGAGGGAGAAAAACCACATTGGATCTATATCCAGTAGAATGAAAGGACCTACTAACTTGGTAAGCGGGGAGGGGTGGGCTTAAAACCTGGGAAGGAGGAGGAGGTAGTGTTAGGACTTGCGAACAGAGTCTGCCTTGTCGTGGCTCACAAGCTTACAATGCTTTGGCCATAGGGTTAAAATAAATTACCCTTTTTCAAGAGAATATATAAGTATTTAACTGTGTATTTTTGTCATGTTGGATGTAGAATTGGGCTTCTCTGTTGTCTGTTGTATACATATGCCACGCTCAATAGCACTCCTTTTTGACACTTATATACATATATATATATATATATATATATATATATATATACTTTGTGGGGGCTCAGGGGTTCCCAAAAAGAGCTTGCTGTGGTTCTGTGTTTTGTCAGCCTTGCTGTGCAGTAACACATATAAGGTGTATATTGTTGTTTTGTTAACCTATTCTCAGCTGTTCCAGCTGGTGGAGGTTAGTGGCTCCTCCTTCCCAGGTTTTAAGCCCGCCCCTCCCCACTTCCCTAGTTTGCAAGTTCCTCATTCTGCTGGATATAGATTCAATGTGGTCTTTCTCCCTCCTAATGGAGGTAAATGAGAATTTTAATCCTAATAGAGGTATATTAGTATTTTATCTGGTAGTGTTAGGACTTGCGAACAGGGTCTGCCTTGTCGTGGCTCGCAAGCTTACAACGCTTTGGCCAAAGGGTTAAACTAAATTACCCTTTTTCAAGAGAATATATAAGTATTTTACTGTGTATTTTTGTCATGTTGGATGTAGCATTGGGCTTCTCTGTCATCTGTTCCATGGATTACCTTGCCTTCTCCAACCCCGAACCGGCTACGATTGACTACGAACTGCGCAATCCAGAACCGGCTTCGTGGTTTAAAGTCGGTGTATTCACATCCCCACCTCAGCCCCGCGGTCCGGTCCCAGTTCCGGTTTGTGGCGAGCAAGTCCGTTACAAAAATGTATAGGAGATGTACAGTGCACTCACACATCACCAGCATAAAAAGCGCATTGTGAGTACATCTGACTCAGCACAATGGAGACACTATCTCACTGCCGTGGCTCCCAGTACACCCTCATTCTGTGTCACAGAGTTGTTACCTCTCGTCTCGTTATACTTGGCATTAGACTGGTTGGATCCTGACTCATGCACAGTCGATAACTCTTAGGGTGTGAGAATCCAACCAGCCTGATGCCAACAGTCGCGAGACAAGAGCGGACAACCACGCGACAAGGAAGGAGCCTGTACTGAATGCCATGGAAGGAGCATTTACCAGGCACCACAGCAGTAAGATCGTGTCTCCATTGTCTCAATATGTGAGAAGAATTGCTCCAAGCGCATGGATTGTAGTTGCCAAGGTATAAAAGAGAAAAAAAGAAAGTTATTATAACATTCCCAATAAAATATTGAGAAATAATATACACATGTAATTTGCTAAAGAAATGGTGACAACATTCTTGCAATTGGACTATCCAAGCTTTTTACATATATTTCAGAGTAATCTTTTTCAGAGGAAAGAACAAATGGTTAATATATAAGTTTAATTGAAGCAAAAAAATAATAAAAAGACAAATGTCTAGAGCAACAGCTGACAAGCAACTAGCTCTGATTAAAAATTGCTGAGCAAAGTCCCACATAGAAATGGAAAGGGAATTGGTAAAAGTCACTATCAAATGCCAGCCAGTAAGACTTACCTCCGAAGTAGATGCAGGTAAAACCTCTGTCTGTTCATGGATTTCAGGTTTGAAGTTCCCGCCTCACATGGGCCAATAGGAAGCCGCACAGATGACATCACAGCTTCCTATTGGCCCGCAGGCCAGGACATATCTGAACAGCAGACATTGTGAACCCTGCATGCCGAGGACAGCTGCTACCAGCACCCAATTCACAGGTATGTATCTCTGGAAGCAGGGAGTCCCCAGAGATGAAATTAATGGAGTTCAACTTTGGAGGCCCCCTGCTTCAACCCTATATATCAAAATGATTACATTTGCAAAACACCCCCTTGGATTGCCTCTTTAAAGATGAATGATGCCAAACTCCCTCTTCACTCGCTGCCCCCACACACAATAATGATTCGGAGGGGTAGATGTCATTACCCCTGCAAGCAGCCGGATCAAATTGGCAAAGTCTCTGCGACCGAAGCTCAACAAGGACAAATGCAGGCGCTGTCTGTCACTTGGTGGACGCCAAAAATCCAAAAGGCACTGCTGACTTTCAATCAGCTGGTACCCACCTCAGAGCTGATGTACGGAAGCTCCTTAGGTTCAAAACGCCAAACGCGTTTCTCCAAAGAGTTGGCTTCCTCAGTGGTAAGGGTTCTCAGACAGCGCAGCATTTAAATACCCTTAAAAAGTCCTCTGACTGGTCAAACAATTAACAGAGCATCAGACCTAATACAATACATGTGATTCTCTATAAATGTCCATAAATAAGTGAAAACCTGGTAGAGAGTTGCACAAAAGCACAAATAAGGTTCATCATAGGCAAACTTGGTGCTGGTCCTCAGAGTGATTATGATGAATAGTGATATAGGGAAACAACCAAAAATAAATCAGTGTAAACTTTCTAGTATATCTACAAAAACAAAATCACCACTTGTGCTTTATGTGATAACATAATCATTTATAGAGAATTGCTTAAGATAGGGCCCTTTTAAATCCTCTCCAGGACTGATGTAAGGGAATAAGTAGATATTGCACACAGTTATAACAAACTACCTACTGTATGGTGATACTAAGATAGATTGAAACACACCCAAAGAACTATGTAGGTAAGTGGGTGGCAGTACTATAACATGAATACTTTGCTCCAAATGTCAAGGTAGATGAGGTGACAGACAGAGGTGTGCCTCTTTAGGAATTCTGTCAGAGCATTCCCGAAGAAGAAATGGTGTTGAACTGTTTCCTGGGAATAAAGGTCAAGAAATGTTTCTGGCACCCTTCCTTCAGTTTGCTCACTACCCCAGCTCGCATGGACACCAGCACCCTGAGAAATAAGGCAACAAGAGCCACAGAACATCACCTGCACTTTAATACACCACCTGACAGACATTGGGACACTTTGGTGTGCAGGGGGATGAGGTGTTACAGATATATCAATCTAAAATATAAATAATGCTAAAAACATTTTTACGCTCAAATTTATCGATGACACTATATTGTAAATAGCAGAAAAAGAGCCGGGGCTAGGGGGACTTAGTGATTGCATATCACAACCATTTGTCAACACTGTGTTCCCTCCTTGTAACCCCCATCAATCCCTTATTACCGTGTACTGCTTAGCCCTTTAATCCATATTTCCCGGTGTCAACTCCTTTTACTACATTATTATTGTTACTCAGGCAATTTTTCTAGACCTCCTGGAGCTTGTACACAGTTTTTTTCTATGTTCTATATTGTAAATAGACTTCAAACGAGCATTCTAATGTATTGACATATGAGAAAATAATAAAAACTTTCCAAAATTTCCTCTTAACCGCAATTTATAAAGGGCAATAAAATGTAAGTAGGTACTGTATATAGAAACAGAATACATAAAAATTATACTAATGTTCCTTCTGTAAAGATATAGCTCAGTATATAGGTATAAACATACAAATAGACAAAAGATGACAATAGTGCAATATAAATGTGAATACATTAGAATATATATAACAATATAGACAATATTGCCAAAAATACAAACTAAAATAAAAATAATATACATTTACAAATGCAAAACCTGTTGATATAACTTAATGTACATAACACCAGCAGGTTCTATATATCATAGTTATTCCAAACAATACAATTTCAATGGACAGAAAGGAGGTACAGTTCTAAGATGAATATCAAACAAGGAAATATGCACGGATGAGCTGGTCATACACCAATTGGAAAGGAGCAGGACTATAGATTAAACAGTGTAAATCCAATATGAAAACTTGCCTTCACCAGGAATCAACATACTGTAGACATAGATTTAGCTTCTTCTTTTATAATTTGACATTCAGTAGTTTATGTTTCAACTAGTCTAGGAATGTACATTTTAATATTGCTGTAACAGGGTCTTATCCCTGTTAACAGGCTTGCCTCTAATCCAGCAGTGTGCTGTTTGATTGCAGGTGTGCAATCAACCACTCCACGTGCCTAATCAGAGCCCTGTGAAAAAGCCTGTTCCCAGAAACAGGTGAGAGATTTTTTTTCCTCAGTACGCAAGGGTGCTGACAAGAGGAAAGCAGAGAAGACTGCACACAGAGGTCTTGAACAGAAAGGCTTTGCAGAGATCAAGACACCCAGAGACATATATTCCTGGACACAGGGGACCCAGGAACCTACCAGAGACTGACATGAAGGGTCACCTGCTTTAAGGTATCTCTTGAGACTTTGGGGAATAGGGTGGTAATGGGATTATCCCTCCAGCCTTGGAGAAAGGGACTGGGGAAGTAAGTTACCCCTTACACAGGGATAGGCGTTTGTTATTGTGTGTTTTTGTATATTTTGCATGCATTAAGGAACAGGCTCAATAAAGCAAAGATTAAATTTCACCCCTATCGGTCTCCATTATATGTACCTCTGAACACGTCTCTTACATAAGGTGTCAGAAGTGGGATGAGAGATGGCCCTTGAAGTTCAAAGGGGCCCCGGAGACTGCCTGTGAAATTTTTTGTGCTTTTGACAGCATAGTTCCTGCAAACAGTCTGAGCAACAAAACCAAAGAAACATGTCCAGGCAGCAAAACTGCATTGCCTGTGAAAAATGTTGTGCTTATTTTCCTGCATATAGTTCCTGCAAACAGCCTGAGCAACAAAGCAAAGAATCACATGCAGCAGAGACCAGAATTAAAGGGATACACATCCAGGCAGGAAATCTACACTGCACTGAAGAAAGCCACAAAACCACAGATGGAGTCTTTTCCCCAATCCCAAGAGGAGAGAGAGAGAGACTGCTGAAGCAGGTATAGTCAATAATTAGAGGTGCAAGGCCAACTCCCTAATAAAGTTGGTGCTCAATAGAAAACATACAGAGGCGGCACAGTTTATTCTTAGTTGGCTCAAGCCGCAAGCCGGGAGGTTTCCCTCGGCGTGCCGCGTGTCATCGATGCGCGGTCACGCTTCATCGGGAGCGTGCGCGCATGGCGCGCGTGCCCAGGGCTCCCCGAGGGAGCCCTGGTGTCCCGCGATGTGGGGGATGGCGGTGGGGGGCTCCGGGGGACCCGGCGGACCCGGAGAGGGGAGGGGGAAGCCCCGATCGGAGGACCGATCCTCCGAGGCTCCGGCGCGCGCACGGGACACCTCGGCGCGCGCCCGGTATCTGTCGCGGCCGAGACCGGGTAAAGGTTAGAATAAACTCGGCCGCGACAGTATGGAGTAAGCTTTGTAGCTGGAGTATTGAGGGAACTAAGCCATATATATAATGATGAATAGAAACACAATTGAGTGTTACTGCTTTACCTCTCCCCTTTTGTATGTTGGTAGTAGTAATGTCAATATGAACAGGACAACTGGCAAGTGTGGAAAAGCACAATGTCGTTGTGCCTAACTCACGGTTTGTAGATTCAAGCCAGAACACCAACAGAGGGGAGGAGGTGAAGAAATGCTAAGCCTGCTCCGTAGCGTCAAACTGCATCGAAAACCATGGGAGGCGGATCTGTTGAACCCTAATCCTCTTCTGGGATCTTTCTGGTGGCTTGTCGGCTCCGGTTCCTGCTCCGTCTGTGTCCGCTGTCTTGCATCGTCGTAGTAACTGGAGCCTCGGATGAAACAGGTGCGCGTCCGTCGGCTTGCTTGTACGTCACTTCCCTGCTCTCCAAGCATTAGGTAGAGACAGGAAATAGGTAAAGTGATCGTAAGACCTCCAGCTCGTGTGCATCCAGGCATAGGCACAACAAGTAGGAAAAATGGAAAATGAGCCGGAGCACAACTTGACAAAGAGTCAGGTAGAACCAAGCACCACTATAAAGGTTTTATTCAATAAAAAACATGTACACTGGCGACACACTTTATTCGGGCTCGGCTAGTCCCACGAATTCGGGTATACCCGGGTGTATTGAGGTTTGTGACTGTTTTCTGCCCGAGTGCATTGAGGTATTTTCCAGGCAGGGATTGAAGCATTTTATTCCCGCTGGCTGCAATACTGCACAGTATATATATATATATATATATATATATATATATATATATATATACTGCATTACAATTCATGAATTTATGCCATCTGGTAGACACGCGAAGCATTGCAGCCTATTAAATCCTAATCATTATCATTTAACAGATCAGCTGCCCGTCAGCCAGGCATGAACCCAGGCTGGGAAGGCAAACGCAACGGGGCTTGTCAGAGGTGAGGAGCGGCGCATTCCAGGTATCTGCCAGGTACAAACTGGGTATTTGCTCGAATAAAGTGTGTTGGTGCAGTAGACAAAAAATCCTGACAGATCCTCTGACGCGTTTCACGCTCTGGGCGCTTTTTCAAAGAGTGAGACTTTTGACAAAGCGCCCAAAGCGTGAAACGCGTCAGAGGATCTGTCAGAGTTTTTTGTCTACATATTTTTTATTGAATAAAACCTTTATAGTGGTGCTTGGTTCTACCTGACTCTTTGTCAAGTTGTGTTCCGGCTCATTTTCCATTTTACTCACTGGCTGAAGCAGGTAAACCTTACTTGCCTATCACAATAATGTGTAATATGGTTGTTGAAAATGGGCTTTGCCTTCCAGCCATAGTCAGGGTTCAAGAAGTGAGTTAGCGCTCCAGAGGAGCTAGGCTTTGTTTATTGCTTTCTTTTTTTTTAAATGTGCTGAAGCAGTGAATACAGACATTGACCCACGAGCGGTACAGATTCTGGAAGTAATCAGTTGGTTTAAGCTCTAGTCCTGGGACTCAGGAAATCTGTCTGTGGCCCTGGCTATAAAAATTTGTCTTTTTATTATTTGTTTTCTCCAATTAAATTTATTATACTGTATGTAAACCATGTGTTCTTTCCTCTGAAAACGATAACTATGAAATATATGTAAAAAGCATGGATAGTCCAAATGCAAGAATGTTGTCACCATTTTTTGACAAACTACATGTGAAAACAATTTCTCAATCTTCTATTGGGACTGTTAAAATAATTTTCTTTTTTCTCTTTTATACCCTGCAACTACGATCCATGCGCTTGGAGCAGTGGCAGATTTCCCATTAGACTCGGGCCTAGTGAGGCAACATTTTGGGGTTGCAAATATTCTGTTTATGTACTTTTTTTTACCTTATACAGAGGCCCTGCTCTCTTCTCCACTAATTGCCAAGGGAAAGCATGGGGTCTCTGTAAATGTCTCTTACCTTCTCCTTTGCGCCACCCTCCTTCTGCAGCGTCGTGGCATCAAATGATGCTGTGACATTACATGGTGACACGTTACCATGACCACATGACATCACATGGCGTCGTGGAAATACATCATCACGTGCCGATACTGCAAAAGGAGGAAAGTGGCGCTGCAGGAAGAGGTGGCCCGGCGGCTAAAAGGTAAGTGCCCATGGGTAGCAACATTTGAAATCTGCCATTGGCTTGGAGCTATTGTTCTCTTTGTTAAATAAGGGTTAGGAAACCCTTGGGACTCTGGCTGCATGATTAACCAGACTTCATCTGTTCTCAAAAGAAGTGGACTCTGAATTATTTTCTCTTCAACAATGTTGTACTATATAATATCTCTCACGTGACACTTTTTTTTTTGTATATGAAATCACATATATTTATTGTTTTTTTATTTAAAATTTTTAATCTTTTTTTTTTTTTGCACTGGTTTTTTCCTCTTGATTTATAATATAATTGATAGTGCCACGCGATGCCTTTTTTTTTTTTTTTTTTTCATTATTCGTCTCAATAGTTAATCCCAATCTTAATAGGACATTTTTCTGATGGGCCCCTGAAAAGCAAACGTGATTATCAGCTGTTTCCTACACTTTTGGCCCAGCCCAGCCTTGTCTGAGGTACAAACAGTAGGGGGGAGAAGACACTTTCTTGTAGGATCGAAAGGGGGATCCTAAATAACATAATAATATTTAGTTCAGGATCAAGAAATAATACAAAAACAACATCAACTGTGTAGAAACAATTGCTGCACGTTGATTTTTTTTTCCCACCTCTGTGCAGAGTCCTTTCACTCTATGTAGAAACACAAAAAGGACTTTTGTACTGTAAGTACACCATTCTGTTTGCAGATGCATTACGGATACACTAATAAACGGTAATGGTTGCGCTGCCAGGAACCCCTTGCTCAGAATCAGCCACAGAGCTCATGCCTGATTCACTGTGGAAAAAAATTCACTAAGCAACAAGCTGATTGCCAGCATTAATGTCACATACAGGCACTTCTTAATGCGGCAATCCAAGCTGGGGATTTAGTTTTGTGATTTAAAAATAAAATAAAAAATTCACATAGGATTTATGCCGGAGATCTTTGGAGCTGAACCTCAATTTCAGCTCTGAAGACCCACTGCTTCCAGTAGCCGCTCTGCTACAAGGAACCACATAATGGCGGAGTTTCAAAGCTCACGCGCTCTGTGGGCCAATAGGAAACTTTGATGTCATCAGAATCGGCTTCCTATTGGCCTGCGTGACGCAGGAGTTTTAAACTTTGCAGAGATACCGCCACCATCTTTGAAGGTAAGTATCTCAGGAAGTAGGGGATCCAGAGAGCTGAAATGAATAGGGTTCAGCTCTGGATATCCCCTGCTTCAAAGCCATGTTAAAAAAACAGTAATAATAAACAAAATATTACTCCTTTAATGTAACAATAAATGTTTTTATTTAAAATGTACAGTACTCGTGTTTGGTCCTCAGTAGAGCAATGTTTGTCAGGATGAGACAGTGAAAAAATTGAGAAAGCCACAGAAATAAAGATGAAAAATGCATTGCCAGCAACTTCATTACCTTAGCGGCTAACAGCTAAGGTAATAAAGGGGTTAGTGCCCGTTTTATTGTGAGTAGCGGGGTGGGTGAAGGTGGTATTTGGCCCTTGGTGGGTGTTTAGGCCTTTCGGGGGGGGGGGGGGGGTTGCAGGTTGAGTTAACGCTTTATTACCTTAGCGGTTAATACAGCTAAGGTAATGAAGGGATTAACCCCTCCCGCTACCACCCGGTAGGCCTAAACATCCATCCTTGGGGCTACTATCCCCTTCACCCAATCCCTCTGACGTGACCATGGAATTTAATGCATAGGAGATACCTGCACCCCATAACGAGGCCTGCATCTCGAGAAGCAGAGGGTCCCTGGACCTCAATTCAACACGGTTCTGCTCCGGAGACCCCCTGGTCACGCACATTAGTATTCAAATTTTTATTAAAACAGCTTCATTACCTTAGCGGCTAGTCGCTAAGGCAATGAAGGGGTTCGACCTCAATAGCCTGTTTATTGGGGGCAGAGGGGGTGGATGAGGGGGTAATAGCCCCAGGGTGGGTGGTTAGGCCTGTCTGGAAGGTGGCGGGAGGTGTTAACCCCTTCACTACCATAGTGGTGGGAACCGCTATGGTAATGAAGGGGTTAACTAGTCCTGCTACCCCCCCCCAGTAGGCCTAAAAACCCACCCTTGGGGCAACTACCCCTCACGTGACACGAGACAGTTAAATGCATAGGAAATACCGGCACCCCATAACGGGGCCTGTATCTCAGGAAGCAGGGGATCCCCGGACCTGAAATCAATGTGGTTCTGCTCCGGAGACCCCCTGCTCACATACACTAGTATAAAAAAAATTATTAAACGCCTGCGATCGCTGGGGAGATATGCGCAGGGAGAGGCGGCTCTCTCTGTGCAGCTCTCTATGCAGCTGGGCCAGATCGCTGCAGATCGCCGGTTGAGCCCTTTTGAGAGAGGCGAACATCAAATCACTGGCTCCTCGTCAGTTTTGGGCATTTTGCTATTGCATGTCTTCAGAGGTTTCTGAATACCGTGATAACAACACTGAAAAACTGGCGGAGTAACCGGCCCAACGAGTTGGTTTATGAAGGCTACTAGCATAGGCTCCAAAGACTATTGGCCATGTTTATCAAGGCAAAAGTGGTGCACCAGATATACAGATGTAGTAAGATTGACTTCCTCGGTTGCCACAGACCAACAGGCTGAAATCTGCGGCCTATGGGCGGCATCCGAAAGCAGGGTTGTTCGTCCAGTGCCAGACAGTCTGTAATAGGTGCACAGAGGAGTCCCAGAGAGAAGCTGTCTCTCTCTGTGTCTCCCTGAGCAGCTGTTACAGCGATCAAATGTTTTATTATTGTTATTTACTGTATGGTGGTCTCCTGAGGTTAAGCACATTCATTTCAACTCTGGGGACCCCTACGTCAAGAGATATAGACCTCCATAAGTGGTGCCAGTAGCCGCTCTGGCTGGGGTTTAAATATCTTATGCCATGCCACGTTGCCTAGACGGAGCGGTTACCGCCCCTCCCCGCCCCAACCCCCCCCCCCCCCCACATCTCTTACAGACGTGTGGCTGGCTCGATAGGATTAAAGCTGCGGTGGTCCCATTCAGAAGCAGGGTCCCCTGTGTAGTTTACTGCTTTCTTGGCTGTGATAAAGCCCCACCCCTGCTGTGATCTGGTGTTGCAACTTTGCACGTCCACGGAGGCAGTAAGTGTTGATACATCTGTATCGAAGACAAAAAATCATATTGATTTTTAGTGGCATTTTTTCTTAGCTACATCTGGTGCAATTTTTTTGCCCCAGAATTTACCTTGCTTTTACTTATTGTGTGCAAGCTTATTGTGTACATGTTAATTAACATAGTAGCACCATCTGCTTGATAATCATAAGAGTCTATCATATAGCACTACCACTAATTACTCGGACCTCTAACAATCAATGTTCCCTCAAATTTGTAACACTTAGACTCTTCCTTAGTGACTGTCAAGGTGCATACTGACAAGATGCATATGCCCTCAAACTGATGCTGGAATCAGTCATATTTCAGGACATTCTGTGTAGTCAGCCTGTGTGATAGTGAAAACAGAAGAATAGTTTTGGACCATTTGGGACACACTAACCTTATTTTTTCTAAAAATCGTAACACAAGGAGATTCATTTTGTTAACGTTTTTAGAGCGTGTGATATGGCTCAGCCAGACAAAATTAGGATAGCCATGTATATTGCACTAAAAGGTCTGAAAGAGTTATTTAAATCACCATCTACTGCCCCATTTATTTATACCTTGTAGAGTTCTAGCACCCCTATTGGTATAAGGAAATTGCCGATAAACTGATGGTCATTATATCTTTTACTGGGTACATTAGAGGGATCTTCCTATTGTTGTTTGTTAGTTTGCAAGGACTTCACAATCCTCCCAACAGCAGTCCAACATTAGAGAAAGAAGACAAGGTCATGTAATATAAGCTTTATTCTCTCCAGTGCTCCAGGGCATGGAAACACAGTGACTGAAAACATTCAATGGAACATATGTCTCTTTTTTCCAGCTATTTGGTGGGATACTTTTATGTTACCTAGTGATAATCACACAAAAATGAAGGAATTATTACTTGTATGTTCATAAATCTGTACATTGACATTTTTGTGAAATTTTCACCATGTGTGAATGTCGAATGTTTTCTGCGATATTCACAAATGTACTTAAACTTCACATTTCTACAGCACATACAGGGCCATATTTACTAAACAGTGCTACTCCATAAGACACCTTCCAGCACCGCTTAGTGAACATGGCCCTTTGAAGCCCATTTAAGGGAGCTGGCTGTAAGGTATCTTCATCAGGCCCAGAAGACATCCTATAGAGTAGCACATCATGGTAAATATGGTCCACATTGTTCACAATAACAAACATGGTAACTTCAACTGGACAGAAGATGGATGAGGCACATTACTCATAAAAAAAATACCCTTTTTTAATTAAATACCACTTTATTTTTATTTGATGTTTCGAGTTCTCGTAGCTCAATTAAATCTCCTATAAGCCCATACTTATTAAGCTGTTCTCTGCCATAAGATAACTTAAAGCCCACTGCCTGGCATGAGCTGTAAGAGGTCTTCCAGCGCCAGAAGGTGCATTATGGCAAAAGGCTGATAAGTATATATATATATCACCTATCATGTATTACAATAGAGGCTGCTAAAGACTTGACACAAGGTAAGAGTGCGGCTCAATGGTAATGTCACCCACTGTTAATAAGGTAAGCTAGCTTCAAATCCTGGTTCTAATTCAAATCACCGGCTCCTTATGACCTTGGATACGTAAGTTTACCTCCCCGAGAGAGCCCTGAAATATCTATTGGGAAGGGAGTTAGGCCAGAAAAACTCTGTCTACAACATTACAGCACTGTATAAAAAAAAAAGCATTATTTTTATTGTTACAGCGGTCTGAAGTATTCTGCCCTTCTCTGTAAATACATTAATCAACCAAAACTTCACTTGAATTCAATAAAAAAAAAAGAAAAATGAAATCATGTGTTTATGCTAAATTAATTATGCTACAGTATGTGTGACGCTAACATGTGATAGCAAAAAGAAAGTGATAATCCAGCTTAGTCACTCATACCAGGACAGGGACAAAGTGCTCAGACAAAGGCCACATTCTGCCTGTGGTCACTGACTAAGACTGCAGGACGGAGCACACATGCCTTCCTTGGCAGGGACATAAGTCACAAGATCCTATTTGGTACCGAGTCTGATATCATGTCTAACAGTGACACAGATAGCTGCTGTGCTGTTGACAAATGCAAACTAAAAGGCCAATAGTAGCAGTGTAAGAGATGTGTGCAGAGATTCATATAATGGAGACTGATTACGGTGAAATTATATCTTGACTTTATAGATCCTGTTCCTTTTTCCAGGCAAAACATACAAAAACAACAAGATAACAAACCCCTATAACTTTGTAAGGGCTAACTTACTTCCCCGGACCCTATCTGTAGGAGAGGAGGGATGTTACCATTACCAGCCTATCACCCCAAAGTCTCAGGAAGTACCTTAAGCAGGTGGCCCTCCATGTCAGTCTCTGGTAGGTTCTAGGGGCCTCTGTGTCCAGGAAATATAGGTGTTTGGGTGCATTGATCTCAGCACAGCCTTTGTTCTCAAGGCAGTGTCTGTGTGCAGGTTTCTCTGCTGTCCTTCTGTCAGCCCAAATGTGAGCTAAGGAATCTCTCTCCTGTTTCTCACACCAGGCTTTTTCTAAGAGTCCTAAACAGCCAGGTGGAGTCTGGTTTATTGCCTGTGTGCAATTAACCAACACACTGCCTGATTTAGAGGCAGTTTCTCTCAAAAAGTGATAAGTCCCTGTTACAAACCTCCCCTATTTGTGGGCAGCTCGGGCTTACCACGGCCAAAGCCCATGCTTCCACTCTCACTAGATATATCCCTGCGGATCGAATGAGAATGGATGGAGAATGAGAACCCTCAGTCCCGCTGGGATTGGAGCCCTTTCTCCAGGTCAGTAATGTCTCCTCAAGAAGGTATTTAAGCTCAGCACTCTTCAGTCGCTGGAGGAGGACTTTTCCCAAGCACAGTCTTTCTTCGGATTGCTTGGTCACATTTTTTCCCCATGCATCGGGCGATCCTTTCTTCCCTGAGTTTAGGTTAACCACCTGCATCAGGTTCTGTAGCCATATTCATGGGTTGTTCAAGCTGGGTGGAGTTTTTATCCATACCGATTGATGCCTGTGGCATCTCAGTTTGGTAGTTACCTAGTGTTGTACCTGTAGCAGTGTGAATACCGAAACAGTTCTGCCTCCATATAGCCAAAGACTGTATCTATATAGCGGCTATCTTCATTGTTAGGAATATGGCTTGGGACCTGGGGCCACAATAGCATGACTGTATTGGTATTCTGCTTCTCAGTTGTAATTCGGTTCTTCTTTCCTGACTTGTGTGGAAAGCTGATCGTAGAACTGAGATGGCATTGTGGGTGCGCTTGTAGCAACGCACAGCTTGCTTGGCTGTGATGTAGAACTTATATCTGGATTGAATCACACCAGCAACTTCCTTCATTTTCTTGTAGTATCTTTGCTGCAGACACTTCCTAACATTTGACTGGAGTAAAATTACACACTGCTTCAAATGTTCATAATTCTTTCTTGTTCCTGTCTGCAGTAAGGGAATAGGATGTCTCTCTCTAGGGCTGTTCCCTGCAGTACCACAAGCTGGTGGTGACTCAGGGTCTGCACTGGGGCCTGAGGGGAAATCTGGCCTACGCAGGTGGGTCACTGACCCCCTGCACACACACAACCTCTCCCCTTGCTCCTCCGTCACCCTCTGCTAGTGTGGTCTCTCCCCCACACTTCCCTTTCCTCCTGCCAGCCAATCCTTCACACCTATATATATCTTTTGAATAAAATGGTCTTTTAGTTTAACTCTTTGGCCAAAGTGTTGTAAGCCCTTGGCAGACCACATCTCAAGGGTCCTAACACTGATATAAATTCTTAATAACCTGTACATTACCCGGAAGAATGATTTATAATAAATCTGTCAAAATTAGTTGCATAGTTGTAAGTCTGATTGAAGCTCTTATTAACCTGTGCAATACCAGGAGAATCACTCTGTATTAGATTTGTCGCAATCAAACTGCATGCAAGTTCCCATGATTGTGGAAGGTCTGTATGTTTTGCAAGAGTTACACTACCGACACACTTTATTGAAGTGTGGTCGGTACCGCAAGCCGGGAAATCTCCCGGCTTGCTAGTGGCCGCCCCTCGGCGTGCCGCGCGTCATAGACGCGCGGTCACGCGTCATCGGGAGCGTGCGCCCGCTGCACGCGTGTCCAGGGGCTCCCCGAGGGAGCCCTGGTGTCCCGCGATCGCGGGACAGCGGCAGGGGGTTCCGGGGGACCCGGCGGACCCGGCAGCGGTAGGGAGAGCGCCCCGATCGGAGGGCGCTCTTCCGCTGCTTCGGCGTGCGCCCGTCACACTCGGGCGCGCGCCAGGCTACTGCTGCGGCACAGAACGGGCAAATGCTCGAATAAACTGTGCCGCAGCAGTATGATAGGCCTGCAATGTTAGAAGAGGCCCTGCCTCAAGGAGCGTACAATATATAGGCAGGGTAAGTAGGCTTTGGTTACAGGGGATTAGAGGGTTGGTGAGTATTAGAAGCAATTGAGAAGCTGTAACATTACCAAACATCAGCAAATGATGACACCATTTGGCTGCCCTTCAGAAGCTGCCAAAAGCTCATGCCTTTGGTGCGACTCAGGTATTATTCCCAGAGATTCTTTGTGGAAATGAAAAAAGCAGCATGGCAACATACAGTACCTCTATCAGACATTAAGATGGGAGGGCAGATGGACTCCGGGGGGGGGGGGCTGTTAACCCTTTCCATGATGGCTTGGTGGACAGGGGCAGTGAAGGCATATTGGGAGCCTCCCTTGGGCCACGTCCATAGAAGGACAAGCCGCGCTGAGCCGTGCGGACGCTCCGCGCTGAGCCCCGGCATCCTCAATGAGGATGTCTTTAGAGGTGGCTCACGTGAGCATCCGCAGGCGTGCTGAGGCGCTGGATATTTCAGCCGACAGCCAAGCTGTTTTTCAGCGCGCTGTCGGCTGAAAACATCCAATCGCGCGAAGCAGCGTCAACGTCACGGCGCCGTGACGTCGGCGCCTTGACGTTGACGTCAGTGCGTCGCGGGCGATTGGCCCAGCGACGTCACTGCCCCGCCTCCCCCCACCTCCTCCCGCCTCCCGATCGCGCCTGCTGGCTCGCCTGCATGTGCATGAAATCGCACAGCTTCAGCAGACGAGCCTCAGCGTCAGCGCACCTCAGCACTGCTCCCCCCCTCTATGGACTCAGCCTTAGGAAAACGGCTTTGGGGTGACTAAAGTGTCATGTCCCAGAAAATTTTTATTTAAACAGTATTCAATCATTTTGTACCTCTTCCAAATAATACAACTAAAATCTGTCAGATTTTTCCCCACGAACTAGATATCTGTAAGCCTGAAAATACTATGAATAATAATAATTAAAATAATAATAGTTTCAGTTGACTTTCTACCTACCTAGTACAGAAAGACACAGTTACTTTAGTGATACACAATTATAGATCGGGTGCATTGCCATGGCTTAGAAAAAAAAAGTGTATAGCTTTAGGCTGTATCTTTGAAATGTTACTGTATATTAGGGATATGATAAACTGAACAAAGGTTAATGGCACGTTAAACATTCAAGGAAAGTTGCAGAGAAGAAGATAGACACTGCTCAGTAAAATTAGTCCCAAGAGATCGAGTCATTCTCCTGTCTGTCAGCCTCCCAAGTTCCCAGACAGGTGTGAAAGGATGACGAGCCATGCAGAAATCCAATGATACCTGTCTCTTTCATAATCCTTACAGTAATTTGGAAGCACGCAGACATACAGCAACAGTCTGGCTCGCTTACAGTAAAAAGAACAGCTGTCTTGTTTTGCAGTGGACTAGACTTCCCTTAAAACTACTTTAAGACTTGGTTGCTGCGACAGCCTAATACTATGTTAGCATTAAGTGACCAAATGTTTAATCAAGTTTACCCAATACAGTATTAAACATATTTTAGCCCCCCACAAACATGTATGAACTAATTAAGAAATTATTGCATACTGCAAAGCCGAAGATACTAAAACGAACTACTGTAATACTGTTTCAGTGCAGGAAACAAAGATGTAAAGATGAGCCAATGTATACTGTACATTTCTCAGCAATAGAAACTGTAGCAGATAACATCCAAGCCAATAATAAAGAGGTGAGGTTACCGCAGTTTGGGATCTTCAGGTTGCAAACCAAGCACCCTGGAGAATTCGATGATACAGTAGATACTGTATCACCCGATTTCTTTAAATCCCATTATATTGGGATTTCATCCCTTGCATCAATTTGTGGTCATTCCATGTTTCTGTATGTTTTTTTGACAATTTGTTTCATGGTTTTTATGTTGTTACTTATGTTCATTCACTGTTGTGTTTTTATCATATTTTTAGTCAATTTACTTTTTTCATCTTTTTTGTTACGGTTTTTATCCATTGTATTAGTTTCATTTTATTATTTTTAATCATTGTGATTTGTTTCATGACTTGTTATAGCATCATCATACTGTACTTATGGATGTTAGTTGGACCATAGGTTCTTATGTTATTTCACTTATATATATTTATTACTTCACAGATTATAAACGAATGTTTCTACATGGTGTGATATTATTGTCCTTTAGTTGTGATAATTCACTTACACACACACACACACACACACACACACACACACACACACACACACACACACACACACACACACACACACACACACACACACACACACACACACACACACACACTATAAATAAATATATATATATAGTTTTCTTTACATCTAAATCCATTATTGCTTCATGATCAGTAGTATGTATATAGTGGTATTATTATACTGTAGTTTAAAGTTTTTGATTTCAATACAATTTGTTATGCTGAAAGCATTATTTCAATACATTTGTATACATTGATACATTTTGAGTATATGTCTACCTTGGCCGGCAAGTAACAATGGATTGGAGCCTTTTCACATGAAATGAATAGGAGAGTGACGATGGGATGGAGCGCATTTGGAAAACACAAGACAATCGTCTATATATATATACATATATACATACCACTGATCATGAAGCAATAATGGATATAGGTGTAAAGAAAACTATATATATATATTTATTTATAGTGTGTGTGTGCGTGCGTGCGTGCGTGCGTGCGTGTGTGTGTGTGTGTGTGTGCATATATATTTGGTCCTTTCATATACATTGCTATGAAGTCAGATGTATTAACTAACTAATCACTGATTTACAATGAAATCATTTGATCATTCACTTACACACATACATGCGCACGTGTGTGTTTGTGTGTATTTGTGTGTGTGTGCAGCACTTGTGCCGTCTATGTTTTTAATGAAGTTTCAATTGAATGATCTGATATGGGGTTTTTTTATGACTATGTTCCTATGACTTCTTCTAGCCAAGTGATCACAGTGTGCTGTCTGCTAGCAATATACTGTAGAATCGTACAATACCCTTCAGGTTAGAAATATCTTACTCATTAGTAATGTTGTTATATAAAAGGTCAAGAACCAGAATGGGAATCCAGACTACTAAGGGAACAGTGAAATTGTTTCTCTCGGGCACTCATTTCACTTTCCTGTCTAGTCCCAAAAATCTCTCACTCTAGTCCTTGACTTTTAGTATCCCTTGAGTCATTGTGTATGAATCATAACATACCATATAAACCACAGTCATAAAGTACATATGAAAATGTGTTTAATCAGATTTTTTTAAATGGAAATAGCAATTTGGTGCAGGAAAAACTAAAAGGTATGTTTGAGTACAAATATTTTACATGTGCCACCAATAACATAAAATATAATGATCACTCAATCTCATTAATTTACAAAGATAGAAATTATGTACTACTTAATCACTACATGGAAACGCAGTACCTCTCCAAGTGCCACAAACAATCAAATACTGAATAATAATCTCAATGTGTTTATCATATTTATATATTAAATATTATTCTGAAAATATATTTACTACTATTTTTCAACATGTGCTAAACTTTGTGTACACTAAGTAAATAACAGAGATGTGTACAGTAATTAAAGGAATTGTATACATTAGTTCCATATTTCGATAAACTATTGTTGCTGTGTCCCAATAAACTGTTATAAAGCAATATTCCTAAAAACATAGAAGTGTACTGCAGTTTCTCTTGCCTCATATAGGGTTAATTGAATGGCTGTAAGCTGTCTAATGGCACCAATTAGATTGTAAGCTCCTCGGAGCAGGGACTCCTCTTCCGAAATGTTACTTTTATGACTGAAGCACTTATTCCCATGATCTGTTATTTGTATTATTTGTTATTTATATTATTGTCACGTGTATTACTAATGTGAAGCGCTATGTACACTAATGGTGCTATATAAATAAAGACATACATACATAGCACAGTTTAGTAAATATGACCTATAATAACCTATGACAGACCATAATTACAAAGTTGTAGTACACATTTAAATGCTTAACAATAATGAAGTTATTAACATATATTATTCATGTAAATATATACACACATATATTCTATATGTAACCCCCCTTTGTGATTACTAGGGCCTTAAAGTGATAACTGCATGAGCTCATATAGAGTAACGCCCCTTCTCTATCACATGGTGCTGGGGGGATTCAGCAGAAGTTAAGCCCTGTCCCCTTTCTGCCTAGATACAGTGACATCATACTGGGCAATTAATAGAGAGTGCAGGTTTCTGAAGATCAGATCCCTGGAGGAGCAGAAGAAGTGGGATCTCATTGTGAATAGTTATGTAAGCCCCCATGTACATTATTGAGTCCCACAAAGATGGTCTGGCATTACTTATAAAATATTGTGAGTCAGAGGTGGATTAAGACCCTCGGGGGGCCCTGGGGGCACCAAGACTTTGGGGGCTCTTTGTAATTTGTTTAAAATATATATTTTTTTAAACAAGACTTTGGGGGCTCTTTGTAATTTGTTTAAAATATATATATATATTTAAAAAGTCAGAACATGTCATAGTAAATCTATATAAAGTGTTCAAAAGAAATACATTTTCTTTAGATTTACTAGAGCTACTGCTGCGACACACTTTATTCGAGCAAATACCCAGTATGTACCTGGCAGATACCTGGAATGCGCCGCTCCTCACCTCTGACAAGCCCCGTTGCATTTGCCTTCCCAGCCTGGGTTCATGCCTGGCTGATGGGCGGCTGATCTGTTAAATGATAATGATTAGGATTTAATAGGCTGCAATGCTTCGCGTGTCTACCAGATGGCATAAATTCATGAATTGTAATGCAGTATATATATATATATATATACTGTGCAGTATTGCAGCCAGCGGGAATAAAATGCTTCAATCCCTGCCTGGAAAATAACGCAATGCACTCGGGCAGAAAACAGTCACAAACCTCAATACACCCGGGTATACCCGAATTCGTGGGACTAGCCGAGCTCGAATAAAGTGTGTCGCCAGTGTAAGGATTCTTCATTTCCAAACCCTTTTCATGTCTGCATCACGTTTTCTAACCTACACTGCTCCCATCAACCTAACATCCACCTGGTCCCATCACTCACCTACACTGCTCCCATTTCCCTAACATCCCCCTCATCCACCCATCACTCTCATCTGAGAAACTACCCCCATTTAAAAACACATTTCATTTATAAAATGTTAAAAATACATAAAATATGTTTTATGTATTTTTAACGTTATAAATGAAATGTGTTTTTAAATGGAGGGAATATCTAAGGGTGAGTGCTGGGATGAGGGTTTGATGGATGATGGGGATGCAAGCAGTGAAGGTGAGAAAATGTGATGGGTGGGCATAGAAAGGGTTTGGGAATTAAGGGATTAAGCCCTTTTGTTACAGAAAGGATTTGCATAGAATCTCCCTGCAATGCCCTGCTGCTTCTTTGGTAGTGAAAGGGTTAATAAAAGGTTGGAGGAGAAAGGGGTTAAGAATTAAGGGATAAGGAGACAGTGACAGGGAGGGGCGTTAACAGGGGCAGGCATGGGGTTAACAGGGGCAGACATGGGATTAACAAGGGCAGACAGGGGGTTAGCAAAGGCAGGCAGGGAGTAAGGCTAAGGCCCCGCTCCCAGAGTCAGCGCGCCCGCACTGCAGACAGGCGGGGCGCTGACATACACAGACCGCGATATGCGGTCTGTAGGGAGCGGGAGCCGGAGCGGGAGGTGGGCGGGAGTGGGAGGTTTGAGCGGGAGGGGGGCGTGGCTTGAGCGGAGGGACCCGCTACTCTCCCCCCCTCCCTCCCTCCACGGGCTCGGGTAAGTAAAGCAACACACACACACACACAGACAGAGGCAGGCACTCAGGCACATACATACATACACAAACACACACACACAGAGGCAGGCACTCACGCACTCAGGCACACACATACACACACACACACACACAGAGGCAGGCACTCACGCACTCAGGCACACACATACACACACACAGACAGGCAGCACGCACTCAGACAAACACACAGACAGGCACTCACGCTGCTTTCCCCCCACACTCCTCCCCGCTCCCCGAAGCCTCTCCTCCTCCCAAAGCCTCCCCTCCCCATTGGCTCACAGCCACACCACGTGACGCGTCAACGCTAGGGAACACCATTCTCTTGTATCCCATAGCGGCTGACGCGCCACAGCGTGTAGTAAGCTGTGCAGCCAGGGGGGACCGGTTCCGCAGGATTCCCCTGCTGGTGGGGAACTCGCATGTGGCCGCCCGCGCCACCGAGCGCAGCGGGACCGAGGCCTAAAGGAACAGCCAGGGAGGGGGTTGACAGCGGCAGGCATAGGGTTAACAGTGGAAGGTAGGGAGGTGGTTAACAGTGTCAGAGAGAGGGTAAGTCCCACAGGGAGGGTGAATGAAGGGGGTTAAGAGTGTGAGGGGAATGGCTGTGACATGCATTCCTACTATTACCGCTCTGCTTCCCTGTGTTGTTTCACAGACACATAGCTGCCAGGTGCCAGACGCTCCTCCCCTTTCCCTCCCTGCAGTGAGGGGCACCACCCGCTGGGATTGAGAGTAGACTGCAGCTCTGATCTCTCACAGTTCTGATCTCCTCCTGCTCTCTACTCCACACTCTATTAGAGCCCCAAGGTTTGGGGGCCTAGCGGCCCACATGCCTACTGTGCTTTATGTGTAATCTGTCCCTGGTGAGAGTCATGCTTTGACCATGTAGCCTGGTCCAACCTTTGGTCCCCTTACCTCACAGCGGAGACGCGCGGGAGCCGCCGGCGAGGTGTGCGGACACCCGGCATATGCAGGGAGCTGCGGAGGGGGTTAGTAGGGGCGAGCGGGTCGCCGGAGGTCTGCAGCGGTTCCCTTCGCAGGGCCCCGCCATGTTTGTTTGTGTGCACATGCACACTGTGAGTTTGAGCATGCGCAGTGTCTCCCAAGTGCGGCGACCATTACAAAGGCCTTGCGCATGCGCAGAACGTGTTAGGAGTTGCGGCCATTACAGATCAGCTCCGCATGGGAACTACAATCCCCAGCAGTCCCATGGGGCTTGTCAGAATAGATACAATTGGCGCTCTTTGCAGACCACACCAGTCGGAGCTGGGAGACAGAGAGGGTAAGGTAGTGTCTTAGAGGCCAGTGGCCCTGAACCTAGGCCTAAAGCTCCCCTTCAGCACCCCAGCTAGGCCCCAACATCCCCATAAGTTTGTGGGTTCTACAGGGGCAGGCCCATCAGATAGGGACACTGCCCCTGTAGTTGTATAGTGTCAGGGACACAGCAAGACGCTGCGCTGTAATTGACGCCTGTGGTCTGGGACCAGGCCACCATCGCAAGACAAAGAGACTATCTTCATGGTGGGACACACTAGCGGGAAACCACCCCATGTAGAAGCAGACACCATCACTGACAGCGATGGAGTTGGACTGGACGGACCCCCTTTTATCAGTTGGTGGTACCAGGTGCTGGAGCACCTGGCAGATATCCCCTCACAACAAGTGCACCAACGATAACAAACCTACTGTGGGCAGCGCTGTCACACACACTTGGGGTGGGAGTGACAATTGTGGGTTGGACACTGGGACATTGGTGCCCATGCACCCAAGAACTGTGGAGATACTCCATGGATGTATGTACATATACTGTATGTACTGTATGGTGTGGTTGCATTGCACTCTTCTCTGTATTATAAGTAGGGGTCCAGTAAATATTGTTGTACCATACTCTGGTGTGTATTACTGGGTATATTGTCTTGTGAGGGGCTATCCCACTTTGTGAGGATCCTTTCAGGTGGAGGCGCTGTAGCATACATGTTACCTATAACACAGGCTCCCTGCAGCGGAGGATCAGGCCTCCTGTGTGGCATCAGGTAAAGCACCGCACATAGTCACCCTAGACACGGGGGAAAGGAGGCTACACCCAGAAGGAGATTCACAAGCCGCAGTCCCTAGGTATAGGTTGGACCCACCGCACAGGCGGGTTCATCACTGGCTCTCGCCCAGAAGGCCACGGAGTGGCAGGACGCCCGAAGGCGAGCAGGATGATCACCAATGGTTTAGTATTAGGCCCGCAAGGGGAACTATGGATATGGAGCACTACCAGAGGTATAGAGCAGAGGGATTCTACAAGCAGACCACGCCATACAACGCCTCAGTACCTTCCTAGTAGGCAGAGATGGTGGTAGCTAAGGAAGCCGCGCTCACACAGCCTAGGCCAACGACACTTTACTGGAAATACAAGATGACCTCTGTATATTACATGTGAGACTGTACATGCCACATAATAAACTGCTATTTGAATGAATAAAGATCCTGGTGCCCATCATTGTGTATCACCACCCAGCCTGCACGAGGTCTGCACACTGACTAATGAGTGCTAAAGCCCATGTCTATAAATACTGTGCTATATGAATACACACACGTCTCTTACACATACAAATGTACTATGTAATTCTATCCCTATATACCAATAAGGACTACATAGTAGCCACACACATGAACATAAATGTAACACCCTTTTATATTTCTACACCTACCCACACCATTGTTATACAGTCCCCCTCCACACACACCTTTTGTAAAGCACTGTGGGTGCTTTATTAAATAAGATTTACACACGTACATACGTACACGTACACACGCACAAACACACACACACAGAGACTCACACATATGCATTCCCTTACATCACAAGCATTCAGGGACCATTTAACACCTTAAGTCTACGGCCCCAGTGCCTGCGCTACACACGCGTCTGCGAGGCTGGCGGCACGTGCAGCCGAGTTCCCCGGTCTGTAGTGAGCTGCAGGGGGAAAGACGGGTGAAGTGACGTCACCCGGCAGGTTTGCCCTCATTGGCTAAACCGCCGGGGGGCGTGGCCTAGCGCTCTGTTGCTAGGTCTCATCTCAATTTTCCAGTCTCCTGGAAAAACGCACCGCATGGTGGCCGCCCCTCGCAGCGGGCCCGGCCCCATTGAGGGGCGGCTCTTGTCCCCCATAGCGGGCGCAGCCAGCGGGGACCAAGCTTAAGCCATAAATCGCATACTGCATAGGGGGGAGGGGTAGGCTTTACCGACAGATAACATTCCAGTTGCCTTGTTTCTTAGAAAGTTTTTTGTCATAATCAATTGTAACACCGCCCGAAGAAGAGATTAGTGTATCTCGAAAGCTTGCGCAAATAAATGCATTTTGTTAGCCACAGAACAGTATCGGCTATTCGTTTTTGAGTTTATATATATATACTAGCTGATATACTGGGCGTTGCCCGGAGTTAATTTTCCCGCTCCCCCTCTGTCTCCGCTCCCCTCCCCCATTCCCAGCTCGGTTCCTCACCCCCCATTAAGCTCCGTTCCCCCCAGGACACCACACATCACTATTCCCCCCCTGCACCAGACAGCACTCTCACCCTGCTAGACTTCACAGCACTCTCTGCCCCTCCACCCCACATGACTCTCCCCCCTGCACCCCACATCACTCTCCCCACTGCACCCCACATCACTCTCCCCCCTGTACCCCACATCACTCTCCCCCTGTACACCACATCACTCTCCACCCTGCACCCCACATTACTTCCCCCCCTGCACCCCACATTACTTTCCCCCCCTGCACCCCACATCACTCTCCCCCCTTGCACGCCACATCACTCACCCCCCTGCACCCCACATCACCCCCCCCCCCTGCAGCACACATCACTCTCCCCCCATGCAGTCCACATCAATGTCCTCCCCCTGCAGCTCAAATCACTCTCCTCGCCTGCAGCCCACATCACTCTCCTCCCCTGCAGCCCTCATCACCTCCCCCACCTGCGGCCCTCATCACTCTCCCCCCTACCCTGCATCCCTCCGGTCCCAGGTGCTCATTTCCCCCCCCCCCATCCCCGATGCTGTTCCCCCCCATCCCTGGCGTTGTTTCCCCCCCCCCACCCCTGTCCCCTGCGCTTGTCGTCATCCCCCCTCTCCCCGGCCCTGGGTCACCCTGCCCGGCGCTCTTCCCCCCCCCCCCTCCCCGGCGCACACGGCGGCCCCCGCTGAGGGGAGAGAGCACACGGGGCCCGCGTGTGGTGAGGAGAATTGGCGGGCGCTCCTTCCCCCCCCTCCCCGGCGTTCTCGGCGGTACCACTGAGGGGAGAGAGAACGGGTGGTGAGGAGGAGATGCGGCGGTGGGGGTGAGGTGGAGGTGAGTTGTGCCCCCCCCTTGTTCCCGACGATCGTTACCCCTGTACCCGGCCGGTCTGTCCCCCCCCTGGTCCCCGGCACTCCTTCCCCCCCTCCCCGGTGCTCCTGGTCCCCGCTGAGTGTTGCTAGGAGCGGGGTTGAGGAGAACGCCGGAGGGGTGAGGGGGTTACAGTTTTGTGAGGAGGAGAAGCGCCGGGGGAGCTTACCTGCAGTGAGGAGGAGAGGCAAGCAAGTGAGGCGTTTGGAAGAGTGCATGTGAGCCCCTGTGTGTGACATCACCCTGCCCCGTAAAGCCCGCCCCTCAGCCAATGGGAGAGCTTGCCAGCGAGAGGGGCCAACCAATGACAAAACGCACAACACCACAGACAACCCCACAGAGAAACATTTCAGTTATATATATATGAAAAAAGAGAAGAAAAAAGCGCCCAATCTTCGTGTGATAATGTATAAAAAATTTAATTAAACATGTGTGAAGACAATTCAAAACTCACAAGAGTACGATATAAAACAGCATTGTATAAGTTTATACTCATATACAGGAGTAGCGTCGAGGTGCCGTCGCGTCTCCGCTCTTCCACTGGGAATGGATGTCGTCACTCCTCATCAGTGGTGTAACTGGTTTCAGATTCCTCCGTCAACCACAGTCCTGTGGCGTAGGTTCCCTCTAATGGAAGAGTCCCAGTGTACCGGAGCAAAGTTTGGCCTGCTTAAACCTTTTGGCTGCTAATAAAAGTCAAATGAGCACTAAATCATGTGCAATAATACCATCCCTACGCGTTTCCTCAGACTTTCTCTGACTTCTTCAGGGGTTAATGAAAAAAATAAATTATACGTTATCACACGATGATCGGATGCTTTTTTCTTCTCTTTTTTCTTAGGTTCGTCAAGGGAGTTTGTTGCACCCAAGAAGAAAGCTGCCAGCATCTTTGTTTTATTTGAGATCAACACAGGTCTTATATATTTTTATTAAATTCACTCACATAGTATACATACATATATTTGGACAATAATATACACATATATATGTTTCACATATATATATATTTTTTTCACTCGTGGTTTTTATTTTTATTTTTACTATTTTTGTATTTTTTATCTTCATATTTTTTTAATTATATATTATTTTTGTTCAATTATATTTGCATTAAGTCAGCATTGTAATTACATTATTGATCATTGTATGAGCACATGATTTTTGTTCATTATTACCTTATTAGCTAAGTTAGTGGTATTTACATCGATTTATTATAACATCATTTTTAATTCAATATTTCTGGTTATATCCTTGCATTTAGGCGCAGTCTTTTTCTTTTTTTCCCCATATATATATATATATATATATATATATACATACATATATATATATATATATATATATATACATACATACATATATATACATATATACATATATATACAACAACAAAAAAACCTATGAAGTAGCGCCTGTTAGATACCCTGAATATATAGCTGATATAAACATAGAGGACTAGCTAACTATAGGCTAATAGAATGTAAACCTATCAGGGCAATATAAGGTTAATACAAAATAACGTGTGAGTATAAACTCTAGTCCCTAAAATGCATTTATTTAACTATCTAAATATTATAACTCATATATTTAATAAAATTGAACATAAAAAATGTAAAAAATATAAAAATAAAAAATAAATCTTTAAAAGACCAATAGAGGAGTACAGTCCAGTTCCAAAATGCATTCCACCAAGGCGTCTGCAGCCCGAATAAGGGATCACAAATCCCTGACAAAAATCTGTAGAGAGAACAAAGCAAACAGGCGCACAACTAGTGTATTAACGTATAAAAAAATATGTATTTTAAGGAACATGAACTCATTCAAATGCCCACTCACAAAGGTAGTAAAAAACAAGCGTGTATGAGATTGGATCCCAATCGCCAACAACGTGGTCCTCTCAGCACACCACGAGATCCCGGCATTCTCCTGCGTCGCTCCTCCACGTGAACCGGAAGCGGAAACTTCTACCTGACTCATTACAGAAAAGAACAGGTGGCATTGTTGGGACACACAATATGGTACAACAAGAAATGCCAGATATGCAAGACAAAATACCTGGGTTGTAAGAAAAAAAGCAAAGATCTTGAAAATAGTTCCTGGCACAACAACTTGAGGCTATGGGGCATTCCGGAAACGTTTGACGCACTTGAAACATATCTAAAGTGTCTGTTCACCAAAATAGTGCCTGAAGTGGAACCTGATTTCTTAGAATTGAGTAGAATTCGCAGAGGTTTAAGAACAAAGCCCAAACACGGCAAAACACCTTGTGATGTCTTAATAAGGATTAATTTCTTTCATATGTAACGGGTATTCCCTCTATCCCAATCACAGATATAGCGTGTGTGGATGGAAACCTATGTGTTACCAGGTGTGGTGCATATACCTGTAGGTTCACAAGAGGCCTGAGCCTCCGCTTGTTGGGAACCTGGGGTGAGTCCTTCAGCTCGAACTGGTTCACAGCGCCTCCACCTATGTAGGGTTCTAGAAATGTAGAAGGTTGCCTACACAGGACCCACATATATAATAAGTACATACACGGAGATGTATATAACCAGTTTATATGATATGCAGAAATAACAACACACTTTAATAATACTCCCCCTAGGGGGCAACTCCACAGTCTATAATGCAGTCCAAAGTGTCTTTCACTCCACTAGGAGCGTACCTACCCACCACCGTGTATCCCCACACCGTGTCCACAGCCTAACCCCTTTGTCTCGTGGTCAGCGCTGCCACTATGTGTGATAAGAATATATGTGATACGTTGGTGCACTTAAGAAGGTACCTGCCGAGCGCTCCTGCACTCGGGCCAGCAAACAACTTCAAAAGGATCTGCCGCTTGGTGATCCCGTCTGACATCCCGTGCTTCCTCGCACGAGGGTCCCCAGGGGCGATCCCACCCTGGAGATAGTCTCTGTCTCTTTAGTACAGACTTGAGCCCAAGTCTCTTCTCGGGGAGCGCAGCGTCCGCTGTGTCCCTATCTAACACTAGTACTACTGTGACAGGGTCCCTAACCTAGGGCCTGTCCTTGTAGCACCACAAGCTGGGGAGTTCAAGACCTATCTGGGGCTAGGGTGGTTGCTGGCCTAATGCAGTGGGTCACAGACCCCTGCACTCACCTCCTTCCCCTAGCTCTCCTGGTCCAGAACTGCCTAGCGTGGATATCTCCCCGACTACACCCGAGAGACAACAAGATATGAGAGACACCACCATTATTATAAGAGATAATGGAGTGAAATACAGGTGGAATATTCCCTTCCGTCTCATTGTCACCCATGAAGGTCGCCCACACATGGCAAGGCCAACCCAGGAAGGTGAAGCACTTCTCAAACACCTAAATCTACAAAAGAAAACATTGAACCAAGCTTCCCCACATCCAAAAGGACGACGTCCTCAATACGCAGAAAAGGCCGGACCTATACTCCACTCCTGAAAGGGAACCCACAGCGTTAATCCTTTTGGGCCATCCTGCAGTGAGAGAGAAACAATACTCACCTTTTTGAAGAGCTGCGTAGCCGTGTCCCGTCCCTGTCTGCAGACGTCTCTGCTGTCTGGATCCGTGTCCCCCGCTCGCTGAAGCTAACAGATGCAGGCTATATTTCCCTCCCCCTGGGTGATGTAGATGCCCTAATTTGGGGCTGGAAGGTGTCTTTTGGGATTGCACTGCTTAGTAACCATGACCCATAGTCCTAAAGCACCTGGAGTTCAAGATCTGGTTTAGAGCATTCAGTGACTTCTCTGGTGGAAAAGACAGCAATAATACTCCCCTAGTTGCATATTAGTAGATATCTGGTCTCCTGCCTGGAGGATCGGGTTATTCACTGGTTCATATCTTTGGGGATTTGCTGCACAGAAAGATGGCTATATGGAAAGTTTCAGGGGTTCTTTGTGGCAAATTTGAGGCGTTAAATAGCTAGCTATAGCAGTGTGTGGACTGGTCAAGTAGGCCCTAGATTTATTTAGATCTTTTACAATGTTGTTTTGGGGAGGCGGTCCTAGGTCTGATTCAGATGGGCAGGTCTGGGGTTGTACTTTTGGTGGTGGAACATTATTGGGATGACTGGATCAACAATGGCAATGACAAAATGGTTAAAAATGAAATGTGTTTATTTAAAAGGGTGTTAATATGACCAGGCCCATGGAATTTTTGGTTTGCTGTAGTGTTATGGTTTAATAAAGGCTGTGGTCATTTGAAACCAGCAAATTATCTCTGGGCTCACTTGTGGCATATTTCACTAAGGGAAGAAGGCTACAAAGAATGTATACAGATTACGTAATGCCCCGGAGCTGTAGAGGGGAAAGTGCAATGTGACAGGTTGCTTTATTCCCTCAAAATGAGGCTGAGGCTGGAGGATAACATCCTCTGAACTTGTTTGTCAGCTTGAGGTTGGCCTGCGGTGAGGGTGAGACTGGTCACTTAGCCGAGTTGTACTTGTTCTGTTTATATACTTTTGAATATATGGCAAAATGTGAAATGAAATAAAAAATGAAAAGTGAAATATTAAAAACGAAGAATAAAAAAAAAGTGTAGCAAAGAAGAGAAAACAATAAACAAATTACAATAATTAAAATAAAATAAGTGGCATTTATTTGGGGGCAGGTTCGAGGCACTGTTGTCATAGCTGGCAGGGGTTAATATAATTTGGAAGAGCAGTGTTTTGGGAGAGGTGATTTTCTGTTACAGATTAATAAAGGATGTGGTCATTTGAACCAAGCAACTGCTGTCTATGTACCTTTGTGACATGTTTTACCAGGGGGAAGGGACAAAATAGAAAGTCCACAGATCCTGCTTCAGCTTTCTCTCTACATTAGTCAGTGTTCTAGTTTTTGTGCAGATTAATTTTTATCTAATTTCGATCAGGGTTCTTGCTGAACACACACTGCAATTCCTGGAATTTATCTAAAAGAAAAACCCACTAATTACTGGAAATACTGCTTGTGAACTCATAAAAAGCATATCAAGAATCAAGACCTAGGAACATGCCAAGAATATAGTGACTAGGATAGTACAAGTATTAATAACAACCTTCTGGTTTTTCATAGTTTATCAGTATTATGCTTTAAAAAGCCTCTGCTTTACTTGCCTTACATATTCTATCCAGTAATTAAATTAAAATACCTAAACTACACTTACAAAGATTACCCACCCTCTTCCTCCTCACATACCGTAGGTACCAACACACCCACACCATGTCTGGTATGTGATAATACAATAAAAATGTGGTTAGAACTAAAAACTCATTACAGATTCCTTCTAACATTGTTTAAAACGTGGAATATTATCCCTTTGTACATTTTTGTACAGTGTCAGAAAGTTTTTTTACTGTACATCAAAGCTGTCCCATCCGTATAAAACTTAAAATCTAATTAATGGTGCCTAGGGCATAATGAGATGGACTAACGTGACCCAAAGTCACAAGGAGCAGACAGACTGTGAGGCTGTGATTCTCTCTTCCATCCATCTTTTAAGAAGAAAGTGGAAATCTAGGCTTATAAACAAAAACTACACATGAACATAGAATCCCACCATAAGCCCACACTTTAAACAGTGTTTAGGGCATTTCAAGATGCATAAATGTTTCATATTTGTTACTGTTGCCCCCTTTGGAAGTGCATGTAGCTGAAACACACAATGCTCTAAAGCTTCTGGTTTGTGCTTGAATAGTTTCAGATAATGTATTACTCTTATAAAAGAGTGCCTCCTAAACAAAGTCTCTGGCATTTACTGCGAGGTGGAGAGAGGTGGAGAGACACTTTCCATTAGTAGTGTCTCCAGTTGTATATAGATCACCTCAAACCCCCACTCCACATACAGTACAATAAGGAGACATGCCTGTGCTGAAAAAGGAGCACACCTGAGGTAGTCTGAGAGATAATGCCTATGCAAAGTATATTTAAATGAGTCCCATCCCACACTTCTTAAAAGTATTGCCATGCCAACTATATAGAGTTGATAAGCCTAAGGTATCACACCTAATGACTGGAACGGTGTTAGACACAACAGGCTCACTGCTCACATGTAGTTAATCCAGCAAACTAGCATTAGTGTCCCCCTGTCCTGTCCAGCCTCCTTGATGATGTAGATCCCCAAACATGTGAACACATCCTCCTAAAACTAAAAGGAACCGGTACTCCAGAAGTCTTCATGCAAAAAGAAAGATCATAATCCACATAGATCAACGTTTCGGTCAAACACACTGACCTCTGACAAAGGTCAGTGCGTTTGACTGAATCGTTGATCTATGTGGATTAAAATCTTTCTTTTTGTGTGAAGACCTCTGGGTCTCGCCGGTTCCTTTTAGTTTTAGGAGGATGTGTCCTATATTACAGGTCTCTCCTGCGGGGGATGATTGCTGTGTACCTGAGGCAGTTGCATAAATCCAGGGAGTGCGCCTATTTCTTTCTTCTGATCCCCAAATATGGCCATGTTAACCTTCCCCATATACAGTAAGAGGATCTACATCCTCCAGGGGGAGGGAAATACAGTCTGCGTCTCTTAACTTCAGTGGGGACGCATATCCAGACAGCAGGCAGAGCCGGCTGCAGACAGGGACCGGACATGGCTGCGCAGCTCTCCTGAAAGGTGAGTAGCGGGACTGTCTCCCTGCAGATGACCCAAAAGGATTAGCGCTGCGGGTTCCAATTCAAAAGCATGGAACCCGCAGCCTAAATCCTTCTGGGAAGTAATGTCTTCGAGGCTCGAGATCTGCAGCGGCGTCGGTATAGTGAATATTGTGGCACTGAGGACAGTAAGTCTGGCTATATCTGTATGCGCACTCATTTTGGTGCTACATATACACAAAGGTAGCTACGGTATAACGGAACAGGGACACAAATATTCACTCTGCCCCAATACTGTAGACAGATTTTCCGGGGCCCAGGACTAGAGTTATAACTGGGCGCCCCCCCCCCCGTGTTGGTGGTCTTGCATGCCCCCCTCCCATTTTACACCTTGCAATTTCCCTCTATTTTTCCCCCTCTTGCCATGAATTTCTCTCCCCTCCATTACCCACTCTCACTCAATCCCTCCCCTGCATGTATGTCTCTTCCCTGCGTCTCACTCACTCTCATTTCCTCACTCCCTCCCTCCCTCACCCCATCTCTTATAACCTCTCTCCTCTCATTCTCCCCCAATCAATTACCCCACTCTCACTCAATCCCCTCACCCACACTCATTCCCTCCCCCTTCACACAATCCCCCCCACAAAATACATACCAAAAAACACAACCCCCCAAATACATACAAACCCACCACCCCACCAAATACATACAACCCCCACCACCCCAAATACATATAAACCCCCTACCGCTCAAATACATACAACCCTCACCCCCCACCCCAAATACATATAAACCACCCTACCCCTCAAATACATACAACCCCCCACAACCCAAATAATACCAAAAGAGACCCTACCCCCCAAATACATACAAATCCCCACATACCCCAAAAGCATACAAACAAAAAACACCCCCCAAATACATACCAAACTCCCCCCCAAATACATATAAAAACCCTCATTCCCCAAATACATATAAAAAAACACCCACCCCTTAAATACATATTTTAAAAAACACCCCACCCCCAAATACATATTAAAAAACCACCCCCCCCCAGGGTCAGACCCAACAGTATCAGAAGTTGAATCCACACAATCTCTGTTATTGAGGACAACAGCTCTAGCAGTGTGAGCAAAACTAGCTGAAGGCTTGCAGCACTGTCATAGTAAACAGTTTTGAACTTTACTTCTTATTGAATGCTCTTACATGTACAAAGCACTTTACCCTCTTCTGGGATAGAGAAGCGTATCTAATTAGCAATCTTCTGCCATGAGATACCTTCTGGCGCGGGGAGACACCTTACCGCACATTTATTTAAATAGGCTGTACAGTAATGTATTCCAGTACCCAAGGTGGCTTATGTTAGAACACTGCTTAGTAATATGGCCCACTGTATTTATTATTTATAAGATTAGAAGTACTAACTCAAGTTACAAGCTCACTTTGTTATATTACTTTCCCTCTGTGTCTGCTTTATTTGCTGTGCTCATGGCCACCGACAGGGGGGAGAGTCCTTGGCCAAGCAACTGGCCAGAAGTTGAGCCCAACATCCACGTCTGGCTGACGGACCTCTGTTGCTTGCCGGGCTCCAGCTCTCCCACGTACCTCTGCAGCAGGCCTCTCTCCCCCACTGTGGCCCAGCCCCCCATGTAGGCCCCACCCCCATGCATGCTAAAAGTTGGGCCTACCCGGAAGTCAACTTCCACATCCACCTGCAGTATCGGCATTTGAGGGGAAGGGGGCAAGGTAAGATGTGTGTTATGTGTATGGAGGGTTATTATGTGTGTTGGGGGGTTATTATGTGTATTGATGGGGGGTATATATGTATTTTGGGGTTATTATATGTATTGGGGGTTGTGTGTATTGGGCAGGGGAGGGCTTATGTATATTGGGGAGGGGGGTTATATGAAGTAGAAACTCTAATCCCGGGAAAGCTGTCTGCAGCCCTGGCTGTGCTTCACCTGTTTTTCTTGTGTGTATCAGAAAACCTGTGTTTTATATAGTAGCAGAACTCCTGAGGAAGCCACAGAGCCGGTCAAACACGTAGGGCTTTTTGAACTATTGTGCTTGCCATAGCTAGCACTAAATTGTATTCCCTGAGCTGAGCTCTCAATCAGACTTCGCGTGTGTGAGGTACGTTGTACACAAGTGCCCTCTACATGCTCGGAGACGTGCAGAGGATCTACAGCTGATCTGTGGGAGAAACAACTTTACCCAAGAAGGGCGCAGATGCCTCTTTATTGTCACACGGCGGCTCATTTTACACCAACTTGCTGTAAGTGCAATAATGTTGATCTGCATGTATATTTTACAATATAGTATCACACTATGTTTGCCTCTGTCTTTCCATTTCCGTTTAGTAGCTCTCAGCTTGAGGAGGTCTGATTATCCTGGTGGCGGAGGAAAGAGAAGCATTAATGATTTACGATACTCACTTTCTTGTTGTTTTATTTAATCTCACCTGGCCTCAGTAACGCATAGCCCCCAGTACATATTATTAC
This sequence comes from Ascaphus truei, assembly GCF_040206685.1. Taxonomy (NCBI): domain Eukaryota; kingdom Metazoa; phylum Chordata; class Amphibia; order Anura; family Ascaphidae; genus Ascaphus; species Ascaphus truei. Next base: position 194,696,819 of record NC_134483.1, on the reverse strand, counting down.
TTTGTGCTTGAAGTCATTTCAATGTTGCAATCAGCAAAATAGATATCCCTTGAAGGTATGCGGTTAGAAAAAACCATCAAGACTCAGGAGAGAGAAAAAAAGAAAGAAAGAAACACAAAAAAAGAACAACCAAGAAAATAATTACAAATAGCTAGTCCATGTGCCAAGGTAAAATGGCACATAATGCTCAAATCGCAGGTATACGTGGGTGAGGCTCATAGAACTAGCATCTGCTTCAGAAAGGATTTGGCAGTATGAATGTGACCATTATCTAGTATCAATTTTGGTAATTAGTTAACAGGGGAGGCAGAGATAAGAGTATGAGCATAGGATGGCTAGGTTACGCACACTATGCATGTTCATGCTCAGTATTATATTACAGAACTGCTCTCTCTCCGATCACATGCGCTGGGTGTGTGATAGATATGCTATCACTAATATATTAGATTTCTACAGCTGTGATATTAGATATTATAGAAAATGGAAAAATAAACAAGTTATGGGTTACACCGTATTATTATTATTATAAGGAATTTTTTTAAATTCTATTTTATATTTTTAATTGGCTTATGGAAGTGGATGTTGACAAGATGCCGAAAATTAAAATGCTGTATCCACTGTATCCACTATGCCAAATTTTAACTGGAGTGCTCCTACACATTTCTCTGTGCAATCGAATATGGCATGGCATCAGATTTGTTTTCTACAACAAAAAGATAAATGAATGTGGTTTCTGTGAAAGCTACAGACTTGCTGTTTTTCTTTTCCTTATAAGGCAACAGTCAAACTTACTGAGTTATAAAAAGAATTAAAAAAACATGGAGTATATAAAAACATTTGAATGTACTTTCTACAGTGGACCTTGTTGTTTTATGTATATATGGATTGATATTGTGTTGCTACGTGAAGGCTCCTGTGTTCGTTCAGATTGTTTTTTTGGCCAGAATACAAAGATATAGTTGCTGGGTTTTTTTCAGACGTGTGTGCTTCATCAACTCTTATGCCCAGAACTGCAGAGGTCCCTTATTGACTTAACAAGGCTTTAACCTAAGTTAACGCCTCATTAAGTCCTAACACGTATCTACAAAGCTCACTAACATATCCTTATTGCTGTTATCTGCCAGAAATGGCATTGAGTTAACTATAAGGGCCGTTAGTGCTAATGATATGAAAAAGTGTGGTTCCCGGTAAAACCGCATATCCATATCTAAGGGTACAGTTACTCCCATCCAGACCATTACATATGGTACTTCCCAAAACATGCCGTTAAATAACACATGGAGAAACACCTGTGCACAAAAAGAACACACCTGGGATATTTGCTAATTTGGATATGTAAAGTATGTTTACATTTCTTAAATTAGCATATATCTTGGGTTTGTTCACAAGTATCTCTCTCTCTCATTAACTCATGCTTAGAAGTGGCATTACTCCCATTCATACGATGATATATGGGGTTTTAGAGAGGCATATTTTTGTAAAGTACACAGTGACTTATATACAGTAGCTTTCAAAACACATGGAGAGATACTTGTGAACAAACCTGAGATACCAGGGAAATATACTAATTTAAATCATTGAAATATATTGAAACTAGCTGTACCTGGCGTAACATACACCAATCTGGGAGATCTGAAAGGTTATTAATGAAACATTACTTGTTTTCTCCCCTCACTGTAACGCGTTGCTGTCCTTATCCCCTATTCCCCACCTTGCGCTCTCCTTCATCATGCCCTGCTCCTCTTTGCACTCTCTCCTCCCCTCTCTTTGCACTCCATGCCTTACTTTGTCTGCTCCTCTGTGCACAGTACAATCCCTGGTCTCCTAATTAACGCATCTGTCTCCTCCTCTCCTTGTTGTCTGTGTCCTCCTCCTACTGACCTTGCTGTCTCTCCTCCCTTTCTTTGCACTCCCTCCTGCCCGATGTGCACACTGCTCTCCATTCCCTCCCCCTTGTCATCACTCTGCCTCCATCTCTCCTTGCTATCTCTCTGTCTCCTCTCCTTGCTGTCTCTCTGTCTCCTCTACTTGCTGTCGCTCTGTCTCCTCCTCTCCTTGATGTCTCTCTCCATCTTCTCTTCTCCTTGTTGTCTCTCTCTGTGTCCTCTTCTCCTTGCTGTCTCTGTCTGTTTCCTCCTCTTTGCTGTCTCTCCTCCCCTCTATCATGCTGTACTCCTCTTTGCAGTTTCTCCTCCCCTCTTTGCACTCCCCGCCTTACTGTGTCTTCTCTTCTCTGTGCACACTACATTCCCTCCTCTCCTACTCATGTCTCCTTTTCACCTTGCTGTCTTTCCCTGTCCCCATTTGCATAATTGCTTTCCGCTGTCTATCTCTGTCTCCTCTCCCCTCCTTGATCTCTATCTTCCCCCTCCATCATTCCCTGCTCCTCTTTGCACTTTCTCCAATCTCTCTTTGCACTCACTGCTTTACTGTGTCTGCTCCTCTCGTTGTATACTACACATCTCCCCTCCTACTCCTCTCATCGGTGTCCTCCTCTCCTTGCTGTCTCCTCCTCTCCTTGCTGTCTCCTCTGCATTAAAATCCCCTCCCCCAGTTTCCTCGGTGAGTGAGAGACCACTGAATCTATCACAGAGGAGTGGGGTGTATGTATGTATATTTTTAGTTATATAGGGCCGACAGTGTACTTAGCACTTTACAAAGACAATACAGGCTCAGTACCACAAGATTGGCGTAAAGCAGATGTGGTGCCTATATATATAAAAAGGGAGCTAGATCACAACCGGGGAATTACAGACCTGTAAGCCTGACTTCAATAGTGGGGAAAATACTTGAAGATTTAATACGGGATAATATTCAGGAATACCTAATAGAAATCAAAATTATTAGTAATAGTCAGCATGAATTTATGAAGGATAGATCATGCCAAACTAACCTTATTTGTTCCTTTGAGGAGGTCAGTAGGAATTTAGACCAGGGTAATGCAGTTGATGTGGTCTACTTAGATTTTGCAAAGGCTTTTGATACGGTTTCACACAAGAGGTTGGTGTACAAAATATAGAAAATTGGACGTAGTAATAATATATGCACCCGGATTGAATACTGGTTAAAGGACAGACAACAGAGGGTTGTCATAAATTGAACTTTTTCAGGTTGGGCTAAAGTTGTTAGTGGAGTACCTCAGGGATCAGTACTGGGACCCCTGCTTTTTAACCTGTTTATTAATGACCTTGAGGTTGGCATCGAGAGCAAAGTCTCCATCTTTGCTGATGATACTAAATTGTGTAAGGTAGTAAAATCAGAGCAGGATGTAATTTCTCTTCAGAAGGACTTGGAGAGACTGGAAACATGGGCAGGTAAATGGCAGATGAGGTTTAATACAGATAAATGTAAGGTTATACATTTGGGATGCAAGAATAAAAAGGCGACTTACAAATTAAATGGAGATATATTGGGGGAATCCTTGATGGAGAAGAATTTAGGAGTGCTTGTAGACAGCAGGCTTAGCAATAGTGCCAAAAGTCATGCAGTAGCTGCAAAGGCAAACAAGATCTTATCTTGCATTAAACGGGCAATGGATGGAAGGGAAGTAAACATTATTATGCCCCTTTACAAAGCATTAATAAGACCACACCTTGAATATGGAGTACAATTTTGGGCACCAATCCTAAGAAAAGACATTATGGAACTAGAGAGAGTGCAGAGAAGAGCCACCAAATTAATAAAGGGGATGGACAATCTAACTTATGAGGAGAGGCTAGCTCAATTAGATTTATTTACATTAGAAAAGAGGCGTCTAAGAGGGGATATGATAACTATATACAAATATATTCGGGGACAATACAAGGAGCTTTCAAAGAACTATTCATCCCACGGGCAGTACAAAGGACTCGGGACCATCCCTTAAGGTTGGAGGAAAGGAGATTTCACAAGCAACAAAGGAAAGGGTTCTTTACAGGATGGCCAGTTAAAATGTGGAATTGATTACCCATGAGAATGTGATAGCAGATACAAAAGATACAAAAAAATTATTGTATTTAGAAAATCTTGTCGAGCAACGCGGCAGAAAATTGCGAGCCAAGGTAGCTAGTGAGGCCAGCCCCATTGAGGGGCAGTTCTTATTTCTGCAGCGTGCACCATAGCGCGTGCTGCAGCAGGCACCAGGGACATAGACTTACAGGCCAATAATGTCATGGCTGGAAGAGTTGAAGGCCCGAGGCGAAGCAGACTTTAACCCAACCAGGGCATTATTGGCCAGTAATGCCCTGTTCTGAGGGAATTATTACTATTATTATAGTCAGCTCCCCAGAAGAGGTGTCCTTACCCTCCTCAGAAGATTATGCGTTAACCTCAAGGAAAACAAAGTAATTTACTGTTTCAGGTAACATCACATTATGAGCTTTGCGTTAATGGAGATTTGTGGATCTGGCCTATGGAAGGGGAGGTTCACTAACCTCTGTTAGGGTTGCCAGGTGTATGTATGTAGGTATGTTTTTATTTATATAGCGCCATTAATGTACCTAGCGCTTCACAGCAGTAATACACGTGACAATCATATAGCTAACAAATAATATAAATAACACATAAAGGGGAGAAGTGCTTCAGACATAAAAGTAACATTTTGGAAAAGGAGTCCCTGCTCCAAAGAGCTTACCATCTAATTGGTTGGTAGGAAGAGACAGTAGGAGGGCGTTCTGGTAAGTGCGTCTGCAAGGCTTATGTATGCAGTGTAAAACTGTCACTCGTAGAACTACTCATAGGCTTCCTTAAACAGGTGTGTTTTGAGTTGGGTCTAAAAGGTTGATAGAGAGGGTGCTTGTCGGATATTTAGAGGAATGGCATTCACGAGGTGTGGGGCAGTCAGTGAGAAAGGTTTAAGATAGGAGAGGGCTTTAGATACGAAGACATCTTTGAGCAGAACGCAAGAGTTGGGATGGTGTACAGTGAAAAATTAGGGCTAGGGCTGAGATGTAGGGGGGGGGGGGGCAGAAGAGTGTAAAGCTTTAAAAGTGACGAGGAGAATTGAGTGTGTGATACGGGATTTGATAGGAAGCCAGGAGAGGGGTTTCAGCAGGGGAGATGCTGATACAGATTTCGTAAAGAGTAGAGTGATTCTTGCAGCAGCATTTAAGATAGGTTGTAGGGTAGACAGATGAGAGGCAGGAAGGCCAGACAGCAAGAGGTTACAATAGTCGAGACGGGAGAGAATGAGTGTCTGTGTTTTAGCAGTAGAGGAACAGAGGAAAAGGTGTATCTTTGTAATACTGCGGAGAAAAAAATGACAGGTTGAAGCTACCTATAGAATGTGAGAGAGAAGTCGAGTGTGACCTCTATGCAGCGTGTTTGGGCTACTGGGTGAATGATAGTACTTTCAACACTAATGTGGAAGGTGGTAGTAGGGCCAGGTTTGGGAGGAAGTATGAGGAGCTCTGTTTTTGCCATGTTTAGTATTGAGGTGTCCAGTATTGAACTGGACTGTCCTGTATTTGCATACTCTGTCCAGTAAAAATAATAGAGGTAATACTGGACATGTATGTGTCCGGTATATCTCTGGACATAGTGACCTGACTGTCTTAGGTGGCTGCAGGATTTCCCCGAGCAGGGCTGTTGCTATGGGTTGGGCAGCTTGTTCCATCCTGATTGATTGCTGCTGCTGCTGCTGCTGGGTAATGCAGCCAATCAGGAGGAGGTGTCTGGAGCCTGGGGGTGGGGCCAAGGAGGGGATGGAACAGCATGGAGCGGAGAGGGGTGTGTATGTGTGTGTATGCGTGCGCGCGTCTCGAGCGTATCGCACCTTTCACCTTTGTGTTCAGTATTTTTGGAGGTCACCTTGAAACACTACCTCTACCTCTGGTATACATTAACGTGACGTGATGTGATGGGAAAGTGAAAGTATTTTTAAGTCATTGTTTTTATAACTTTTTCCTTGACTTGCCTTGATCCAGCCTCCCCTTAATAATCCAATAAACCACACCCCACCAAATCTGAAGGATAAGCAGTTACAGCTTCATTCAATAGAACATTACTGGATGTAACGACCCAGCCAGCCTGCTGCGTCATTTAACACAGGAGGCCAAGAGAGACCCCTGGCTCAAACCTTACATCGCCATGGAAAGAGGTGTAACCACTATATATTCCCAGCCCATGATCTCTCACACCCTTCCTCTTTTATCCTACTACAGATCCCCAACACCTTCCTGGCAAAACAAAAGCTATAGCTGGTTTTTACCATCTTTATTTAATGTCTTTTGGTGCTATACTGTTTGTCAGTCCTCCAAACTAGAGTTACATTGTGTGTTTTTTTTTATTTTGTTCATTGCTTGTATAGTAATTATGAAACCATCTTTAGTCAAACGGCTGAACATAAATTGCTCATCTGCTTGAATTCATTGTAATAGGAGAAAAGGAAAAAATATTAATTTCTAACGGGATGCAAATAAATGAACTGTTACGTTTAAGGGTAATTAAATCTTCAAATTATCTTTCTAAGAGGCTAATTACAGTACATCCATGTTATATGGGTCTGATCCTTTAAATGATTGACAGTGTTTATCTAAACAATCCGACATTCAGAAAAAATCCCCCCTTTCTTGTGGAATACGACACTGATGTGAATTATGTTTCAACAAAATATTAGTTGGACTATGCCAGAAAGCCTAACTAAAACCATATTTTAACACTTCCTATTAACATATATTTTCAAAGTTAGAAAACATGTATTAATTGCCCCTTTAAATGATGCTATACATTTTAAAGAACTGAAATTACCCATCTAAGATGTATACAGTTACGAGACATTGTTCATGCTAAACACATGCTAATTAATTTCTTAACATGTTTACTTGTTCTGTCAAGCTTAGTTTAATAAGGTGTTAACTCAGGTATAAACACTGGGTTGCCTGGGTTTATCATAGTAAAGATTTGCCATCATTTCTCACACTGTAGTGAATAAGGTCCCTATAGAATTACTTTATCTACATGGATAAAGCAGTTTTGTTGTGAGTTTAGATGAGTGAATTCTTCTGAAGCCGGAAGTTTGAGGAAGCCTTATCTACGTACAACAGCAATTTAAAAGGTCACTCATTTAAGTAGGCAATAAGCGCTCACTACGCCGTCACTATATACAATTACAGTATTTTAAAGCTTTATAACTATTAATAAGTACAATTGAAAGTGCAGAAGATCATATTAAGTTAATCATCATCTTAATGTCGTGTTATTGCATTACCTGACTATAACGTCACTTTAAATATGTCATACCTAAGGGTGGCGTGGTGTTACTCCCATCCAGATACTGAAATATTGGTTTTGCTCAGCAGGGGGACATGAGGGGAAGAGAGAGGGACTCAAATTTTAGGAAAGTTCCCAGGAACTTATATGGTGTGTTTTAGATCCTATTTTAAATGAAAAGAGTTACAATTTCATGATTTCACCTAATTAAAATGGAAATAGATTTTTTTTTTTTTTTTTTAAACGAGCTCTACTGTATTAATTGTGCAGGTTCAGAAAGAATGTATCAGGAATAATAAATGGTAGAAAAAATACTAGGTCGCTCTCTCTAACCGGTGAAAATAAATAAGGCACTGTCGTTACCGTAATAGAGGGCCCCTGCATGCACTCCAATGCTGGTGCACTACTTCAGAGTCCAATGTCTGCAGCTCAAAACCCTAAAAGGATCTTTCCATGATCCTCAGTAGAATGTGTGAGAAAGACAAAACAAGGGGAGTGCAGATCAACGCATGAAGTATTGGAAAATATTGTCACAATGGTAGAATGGCTAATCGAGTAACCAGACTACCTGACACCACGGTGGTGCACAAGGGTCTTGAGATGTACCACCGTCAATGCACTTACTTGGTGTAGTCAAAGCAGGGTGGATAATGATGAATAAATGCACAGAAATAATAATCACATGGCCCTGTGTGAGTAAAGGGTCCTCAGAAGGTTTCTTTTCTTAGTTCCTCTGTTGGGGCCTCTTCTGGGCGTTCTGTAAGGCTCACCCACGTGTGGAGTTGCAGGAATGGCAGGATGTTCCCCCAGAAATCCAGTAAGGTGCAGAGAGAGTGGAGGTTTACGGGTAAAACAAAGTATTGATTAACATGTAACAATGCTCACTTACATAATAGCAGAACCCTGGTGGCTGCAGTAAAAGCCCGTCTCCGTTCTGGCACCCAGCGTTCTCCGCTCCCGCGTCCGGTCAGCAGTCTTGGAACGCACAGCTGAAACGCACTCGCGACGGTCTAGTTTGCAAAATGTGACTGACATCTCCAAAACTGCGAGCAAAAGAACATTTAAAAAAATCACAACTGCCCTCTAATTTCTGTAATTGCAAAAGTAATTTCATATTTTACTACAACAGTTTATAGAATTATAAAAGGGCTCTTTTCAAATGATATGTAGCCGTGTCCCCTCTTACCTCCGGTTCCGGGGACGGGTACGGCTGCGGCGTATGGGAGCTGTGGAGCTCCGCAGCTACCCGCCAAGTGGGGGCGACCATCTTGTAGTTCAGCATGCGAAATTGCAGCCGTGCGCATGCACGCGCAGAGAGGCAAGCAGTTGCGGCGGCCATTTTAGGTTCGCACATGCGCAGTGGAGTCTTTGCATAGTCACCAGAGTTGCAGCGGCCGTCTTAGGAGAGGCTCCCCAAGGGACTACATGTCCCAGGAGCCTGAGGGACATGCAGGTAGAATGTTGACACAGTTTGACAGTTACAGGCAGGTACAGGAGTTGCTGGAGTTACTAGCAGTTACGGACAGTTGGAAGAAGGGGAGAATCGTTGAGGTAGTGTCCGGGGAACAGTGCTCCCCTGGACTTGGACTAGGTTTGTCCCTTGGGTCCCAGCTAGGTCCTAAGTCCCCTTTAAGATTGTGGCTGCTATAGGGAAGACCCCAAATAGGGACGTTACCTTTTAGCCTTATAGTGTCAGGTGTAGCACTAGCAAAGAAACTCCACGCGGTGAGCTGCAGCCTGCAGTTTTGGATCAGACTACAGGCAACTACAGACATTGGGGGACGAACTCCAGCTGGAGCTCCCTCAAGAGGCGGGTGCCTATGCGGACCAGAGAGAGAGGATTCAGCAGACGTTGTGGGATCAGACGGATTCTTTTTGCTAATCCAGCGGTACAGGAGTGCCCAGGGAGGTAAAGTGCACCAACGACCCACAGGGGTAGCATTACTCCCTACATGTGGGTGGGATTAAATCTCATTGGAAGAGGACACCAGGGGTATTGGTGCCACGCATCTATGTACTTTGGGGGCACTCAAATTGTGTTGTTATTATTGTATTGTGTGTGTGTGTGTGTTATATTGTATGGCACTATTATATCATTATTCTATTGTTAGTAAACTAATTGTTTTATACTGGTGTGTGTATCATTTCCCTTTCAAGGGATCTTGAAAGGAGTTATCCCACTGCGCTGGGATCCCTCCCAGGTGGAGGCGCTGCACCGAGGAGAATGAGAGCTCACCCCGGGCTCCCAGCTGCGGAGGCTCAGGCCTTCTGTGAGCCACAGGTAACGGCAGCACACGTAGTTCCCTTCCACACAGGAAAGGTGGCTACAGATAGATGTTCTTCCAAAGAAGTAAAGTTTTAAGAGAACGTACGCCTTTCATTTTCAGATGACGTGTCCTTAAACTTTATTAATTAAGTATTTCTTGTATGAATAGAACCTTCCTTCTCTTCCAAAAAAACAAGTACTCGTATACATAGCTGTTAGGATCAAGTTAGCAGCTGTAAACTCATCTATCAGTTAATCAAACAAATTAGAATCAATCTTACAATGGTAATTTTCTCTAGCAACAAAAGCTGGCAAAGCCACAGCAACTTCAGGGGCCTCTGGCACACAGAATTGGCGCCAATCATGAGTACATACCGTTTTACAATTTTTGTTGGATTAACTTTGTTTCAGGTAAAATATGCATATAAGAAGGCAAATATACACTATATTTTGACTGTAACTTCACTCCTAGGAAAATTGAAATTCCTGAGAAATGATTCTGAGGAGGATGTTGCCGGAACCAAGTAACATTACGTTTTGGAGACTAAATAGTTGATATTACACAAGACACTTATGAAAACATTGTAATAATTGTTAAAAGAACGGTAATGCAGGCTTGAGTTAATACTTGGGTGAAATGGCATGCAAGATATTCCAAGCATTTTTAATAGCCAAACGGAAAAGTGACGGCCTACTATTCACAGGGAAATTGTTTCTCTTTTGGCCAAAGAGGAACAAGTATCACCGACCTGCACATTCGCTGATGATGTATGTACTTTGCCAAGATGCTTTCTCTATATCCATTTGTATACAAGGGCTTTACCCCCTGTTTTTTAAAGCTTATTTTTGACAACTATTCCATGTGTGACACAAACAGTGTTACTGTATGAAAGTAATGTTCCTGTTCATCTGTGTTGGTTGCAGAAAATGTCAGGGCGCAAATGTCATCCAGGGACATAGAAAGAAAATAATAACAATAGTGCAATACAGTATACACAATTTAAATATGAATAGGAGTTTCTGTGACTGTTCCACTCATGTTCCACGTATAAATCAGGCAGTGGGGTTATAGAGAGCAACCAGCTCAGAAGGACATCTAGATAGCCCCTTCATACAGCCATAGCGAATTCCATGAGGGTTAAAAGAGAAGGGGAATTCCACATAGAAAAGACAAAGCAAATATTGTGAAGATTGCTTTTATATATCAAAAACACAAAGTAATGCACTTACATAGGCAACTTTGAGATGCGCATTTAGACCACCCTGGGTCACAGCACTGAAACTGGATAGCAGCACCTCCAATCAGCCCTTGATCCCATTTAAACGGCCGCTATAGCAGTAGATGAAATCACAGGGTTGAAAATTCTGGAACCAAATCTCAGCTGCAGTCATCCAACAGCAAACACATGTCCTCCCAAAGTTCATACTGTATGCTCAGCATAACTCCACCCTACGTGTTTCATTCAAATATGTACTTCCCCAGGGCCTCTATATAACCCCACTGCCTGATTTATGCGTGGAACATGTGAGTGGAACATTCACATAAACTCCTATTCGTATTTAAATTGTGTATACTGTGTTGCACTATTGTTATTATTTTCTTTCTATGTCCATGGATGAAATTTGCGCCCTGAAATTTTCTGCTATCTCTGTGTCTTGACCGGGTCGGAGTCTTGTTCAGGAGCCGCATTTTCTCCCAGGATAGTAATTTATTATTAATTTATGTATGTATCACTTATCATCACATTGTCACCTTGATTTTCTCTGTTTATTTCTTGGTAAACTTAAGCACAGATAGGTAATGCTATATGCGCTTGCACCTCTTTTTTTTCTTCATCTGTGTTGATATCTGAATTAAGCTTTCGACTTTGTATTTGTAACATGACTCTGGAGAGTTTGGGCCTGATGCATGAAGCTCAGTTGGCCTATTTAAAATTACATTAACCAAATTTAACGTTACGTTAATCCTTACACCCTTGCACTAAAGAGAGGGCTAAACAGTTTGTCACATTCGTGGTGTGCTGAAACATTAGTTGGGTCATGGTGCGGAAATGCCTGTTGCAATTCCGCACAAGATTCGTCCGATTCTTATAGATCTTATTATCCGTGGAACGCTGTATGTGCATCAACTGATGCTGGCACTGCAGGATGGCTTGGTCATAGTGCTCACACAATACATTTACAGGAGCTCAAGTAGCTCTTTAAGGGGTGGCTGACAGAGCTGCTGGTGTAGCAGGTGATGGACCTGGTGGTGCAGCAGCTGAGAAAGCTGGTAGTGCAGCAGGTGAGGAAGCTGGAACTGTGTACTCCTCTTCTGGAACCTTCATGAGGATTAGGATCATTGTTCCCTCCTCTTCAACAGGAGGTTCCACATTGAGGGTTCCAGCTCCAGAGATGGCAGTCTGCTTGATTGTCCTTCAGAAAAGATTTTTTTTAAATAGAGAAATTCAATGCTATAGTGTTTGGGTACATATAACACAATAGCTATAGAGTTTATGTGAACAAACATCCATTTCTGAACATGTTACGATCCCTTGACAAAGTTTAATAATATGATTAGACAATTATTATGTACCAGTATGTAATATGCAAGTATAGTTATATAGCCATGCATAATAATGGTATATTGCTTTCCTCTCTGTTGGCAGTAAGTCCTGGTAAGAACAGGTATGCCAGCAGTAGTTATGGAGGTTTTCCCTCATCCAATGGTGAGGTGCCCTATGTATGGAGGGGAGTGGCTGTATGCTCTGAGTCCCTGGATAGTGACATCAGGGATGCACCTGCCTCCTGAAGTATATAAGGCACAACACAGTTAGTTATTGTGTGAAAGCTGTGTGTTCTACAAGTGTTCTAGCAGTGTTCTGGCAGCTGTGGAAAGCTGTTAGGAAATTGTATGGCCTGCATAAGGGATTGTGGGAACACTTTGTGACCCTAGTGAAGTAACTAGCGGTCCAGGTTGACCAATCAGCCTGTCTTAGCCACTCTGTGTCCAGGGGCCTGGCACAGAGAGGGTCTCCCTAGGAGAAGAGGGAACCCCACTTCAATTCAGGAGGGCGTACCTGGCGAAGGGACAGCACGGAGAGATGTGCGGCTAGAGCCGTAAGCTGCATGTGGCAGTCTGCCACATCACCGTCAACAATAAAGATGCCCTGTTTAAGATACCCCCACTGTGTGAGTGTGAAATTACTCGCAAGTGGATGGCACCACCGAGAAGGAGTTCCTCACCAGGACCATCTCCCTGCGGAAGCATAGATCCTGATGAGGTGGAGGCGCTGCACATGATGTAAGTTGAACTCGCACCCACTACCTCAGCCACCTGACTGTTGATAATCCCCTACTACCATCAAGCGGGAGACTCAGGAGTTCTGTTGCCTACAGGTGCACCATCACACACACGTAATGGGAGTTGGTTATCAAGAGTACCCGGGCCAATGTGAGATGGGGGGGGGGGGATAAACCCGTTACAGTTAAAATAGTGTTCGAGAGAAAAATAGACTATTTGATAACACAGATCCTATCAGCAGCCAAAACACTAATAGCAAAACACTGGAAGCAGAACCACCCCCTCTATCACTGAGGTATTACACAAGATAAACTATATAATGACAATGGAGAGACTCACAAGTCTGATCCATGACCGGCACCGCACCTTCCTGACAACATGGGATCCATGGGAGACATACATTTGGAAGAATCCAATAGGATCGACGAAATAAGAAAACTATTAATGGGTAAACCGACTTAGCTCTGATTAAGGATGTTTCAAGTGTAATTGAATGTACGCTTCCTGCGAGGAGCGCATGATAGATGTCACCCTACTACCCCTTCCCCCCACACCCTTTTATTTTCTGTACCCACTCCCCACCCCTCCCCCCTCTCTTTTGTTTTCCCTTTTGTTTTCAGTTTGGAAAAACAATAAAAAAATACAAGTTATAAAAAAAAAATAGTGTATTCATGTGGTCCTGGTACTCAACATCATTGTATGGTTGTATATATTTTTTATATTTGTATTACTTTTATTAGCGATTATATATAGGTGCTGAATTTATCAGTTTTCTGTGGTATTTTCTGACCAGGTGGTCAGTGTTTAATTCGGCAGCCTCCCCTTTTCACTTGAGTGTGGCAAGTTAGGGAATATATATATTATATCATTTGTGACATTGTTTGTTTTTGAGCGCTACCTTATACTTTTTTCTCAATGCGACATCACATGACATTGTGACATCAGAAAACACCGGAGAAGAGGTAAGGGGAAGAGCACGAATGAGGAGCGATCAGGCCGAGGGGCGCAGACAAAAAGTTTGCGCACCCCTGTATAGTGGTTAGTATCATCTTGAGTAGATGGTGACTTGAGCTACTAAAAGATAATGTAGGTGTTCAAATAACTGTTGTCAAGCCCCATCATCGACACCAGGTTTTTGAGCCTCACGCTCAGTAATCAATGAATTTAGTTTTTTTTTTCACTTGTGCAGTGGTTGATGAGGATAATATCCATAATTTCATGAATAAATAATTAAATAAGTCGTCCTATGCAGTGGTTTGAAAACTTAATATTCTCCTTCGAGGAAGAGTATGAGTTTTCCATAAATCCTGGTGTATGAGGGGTAAGTGATGAGAGAATGGCGGACCAGTGGGATCACTTATTACTAACTTAAGAGATGCCTCTTTAATAAGCTTTTAACATGATGGTTAATATAATGTTGTGCTATTGAAGGTCTGTCTGCGTGTAACGCCAAGTAACGTAACTAACTTAATTAACATACTGTTAAGGCTGCATGTTTACCTTAACAGACTTCTGTGTAGAGAGTAAGGGGAGGGGAGAGTCAAAGGGAGTATGGGAGTTGGGGGGAAGGGGGGGTTAGGAGAGGTCTTTGGTGTGATAGAGGGAGAGAAGAGAGTAGTTGTTCCTATGCAGTTCAGAGTTTTTAGGCCAAGGCATATCCTCCTGGGCCATAGGGGCTTATTCTACATAAACCTGAAGCAGACGATCTGGCCATTTTCCACCGAAATTCCCAGTTGAAGTCAATTGGGAGTTACATCCGAAAACTGATTTTTTGCAAACATTATTTCAAATTCTCTTTCCATTATTTATTACAATCCTTTAGTTAACAAATCTGATATTTTATAGGTTCACACTGTTTTCTTTTTTCTTTTTCGCTTTCAATCGCTATACCTACAGAGTGCAGCGATCTATAATCCCATGTTTTGCATTTCATTTAATGATAACAATGTCATTTACCTGCAAGACTCACACGTTATAAGCCGCTCTTAATAAAGACACAGGTACTAACAAAGAATATCTCCCAACATTTTGAAGGGCCAAAGTGGGATTTGGATTACCATTATAGGCTATTTCTACTTACTTCAAACTTTTCTTTTAAAAAATGTGAAATTCTGATTATCAGGAACATACATTTCATGAAACAAAAAGAACTAAAATAAATATTAGACCAGTACAGGAGACATGCAGCTGGGACAGGAGGAGGACCTACTGAACAGTGCTGTTTTTCAACTCTGGAACCCCCATCTGGCTTTTGGGATACTTACAATTGTAGGCGAGGGTGTTCTCCTTTATATACTGGGAATTTAAAATGGCCACCAAAAAGCAAGCCATTAGGGAGCAGCAAAGGATGATGCTGTGGCTTTCATGTTTAATTAAACAATGTGTACTGTCACCTAAAACTGTAAGCATTTCAAGAACTAGAGAGCCCCCAAAACTGAAAAAAATGTGGTTCAGCTTAGGGGAACCCCCTGGTTTGAATACTGTAAAACATCAATTTTCATTTTGGTGGGATTGTTGATTTAATTATATGATCATTTTAATGTTAGGCATATTTCTCTAAGTAGCATTTTTATTATAAACATCTTCTATCTTGTATAGTTAATTGACTCAGTGTAACATAAAATGGAACAGATGTCACCATTAATCTGGCATTATATGCAGCTTCATACACTTTGCAGGTGTAGTTGCTAATGCTGTGACTTACATTTTATATTTCCAAATAGTACATTTATTTTTTGTGATGAAGTGATGATTGTATCGTACTGAAATCCTCCAAAATATATACCGAAGAGTTAATTTATGAATTAAGTGGTTAATTGCTTAGCTACCTCCTGTATGTATGTATGTATGTATGTATGTATGTATGTATGTATGTATGTATGTATGTATGTATGTATATATATGTATATATATATATATATATATATATATATATATATATATATATATATATATATATATATATATATATATATATATATATATATATATATAAGAAAAAAGAGAGAAAAAGAAGCACAAGCTCCATAGCATGATACTGTATGAAAAAATTTAATAGTACAAAAAATAAAAAAAAGACTCTTGGACTTGCATTCACAAGAGGATAGAATTAAAACAGCATTTGTGAGATACATTCTCAGTAGTAGTGATGTCACAATCTGTGGTAAACAGCAGTCCAAGTTGCCAGTGAAATAATATTCTCAATTAGATATGAGATGAATGTAGGGCAAGTGTGCACTCTACCAATGTCCCAATGAAAACCTGATACTCCGGAGTAAAGCCGCAAAGAGCCTGGATACGAACCCGCTGGAACTACTCCACACCCCACGCTGCTTGTATCGAGTTGGAGGGGCGTCCTGCCTCCCGCTATGGAGAACGTATCTGGAGACTGATGAGATTTTAGTGCTACTTTATTGTTTGTGTCTATATATAATACATGTATCCCCCTCCCCCCCCTCCTGATCTCATCTAGCGACCTTTGTGGGAGAACTACACATATTACCAGGTGTTGTGCAATACCTGTTAGGCTCACAGGAGGTCTGAGCTTCCGATGCAGGGAGCCTGGGTTGTATCCTGGAACGATGCTCACAGCGCCTCCACCTGTGCAGGATTCTAAGTGTAGAATAACCCCTGACACAGGACCCACATACATTAATCAATGCACACGAGTATAGGTAAAACAGTATAGGTAACCAATATATAACATTTGTGTCACCCTGTAACACTAGGTCTCGCAGGGCCATAACCCCACACCATATTCCCCAACACCGTGTTCCAAAAATCCCCAGAGTCCCACACCCACCCAAGTGTGAGACAGCGCTGGCCACTAATTTGAGTTGTTGGTTGGTGCACGTGTTGTGAGGAAGGTATCTGCCGGGTCTGTCCACACTCGGGCGCACAGTGGCTGTACTTGGGGAACCACGGATCCAGAAGGGTGATCCACGACGCTTCCACCTCTACGGTGGGTGGCTCCCACGTGGAGCGATCCACCTTTGGAATGTCTTTTACTTCTGATGCTGGGTGATCCAGTCTGACCATCAAGGGCCAGGATGTAAACGCTTCCTGGCTGTGACCCTCACTTCTGCTGGTTCTACAGGGCTGTGTCCCTATCCTATGGGCTGGTCCCTGCAGCAACCGCAAGCTGAGGGAAGTCGGGGCCTAGCTGGGACCTAAGGGGGGATCTCTGGCCTAGTGCAGGAGCCACTTGCTCCCTACACATGCACACCCTACCCTAATGCTCTCCCAGCTCCGATTGACTAGCGTGGTCTGAGAGTGCAATCTATATCCTGTCAGGAGGGAAATCCTAAAGCCCTATTGGCTGTCTGGCTGCATGTGATCGCCCCTGAGGCTCATGGGATATGTAGTCCCTGCTCGGAGCCTCTTCCTATATGCTGCCACTTCTCCTGTCCATGCAAAACCTTCCTGATAAGGCCCGCCCTGCAGCTCCTCTCTGCGCATGCTCGAAGCTCACATGCCAATCCCAACATGGCCGCCGGACTGTCTGTACCCTTATGCGCATGCGCCACTACACTGCGCACACGCACACAACAAAGATGGCGGCCCCCGCTACTCGGATGCTCCGCAGAGCCTCTGGAGCACCGGAGCGCTCCCTGCAACTGGCCCCCACCTTTTCAGTTAGCCAGCTGGTCTGCCGCTGACTCTGGCGGCATCCACGCCAACCACCGCAAGCAGCGGAGGTAACAAGGTGGGCCCATGGGGAACCCTGCTACATAAATATATATAACTGACACCAGCCCTGGTAGTTTATACACATGTCCGTGAGGAAGAAAGCCTAAGGACTAAGGAGAAGGCAAAGTTCAACTGGAGCTCCACAGAGAGCCTGAGGCATCACCTTTACAATGCAACGTCATCACCCTGACACCAAAAGTAACTAACGCGTGACGGCTCGTAACGGCGAGTGAGTGATTATTTAATTTTATTTTATGAATAAATTGATCTGCACCATATTATGGTGTTGTCTTGTGCTTTTCTAATTCCCTTTACCTCTTACCCACTTAAGAGTTTTGTTGAGAACTCTTGAAGAAGCACCCACCATGTATGGACTTTGAATCTATGGACATTATTATTGGAAGAAATTTGCACCAGGGCTCCTTATGACCTGACATACTCCTCCAATCCAGTGTGCATATTAGGCTATTTGTGAAGCTTTTCGGTCCACAAACCTGCCTTTCCCCATTATCTCTTACAATGCAATGCTTCCACTGCAGCCAGGGATTCTGGGTAATAACATGCAAATGAGCACTCACAGTGTGTCACTTTTTGTTTCTTATCCATTTTAACATGGATCCCTATAAATTGATGTCTGCTGCAATACACAGCTTTTTCAGCAGTTTCGGTTAAAGAAATGCATGTCTTCATAGTACATAGTAAACTTTATACACCCAAAAATGAACATTGCCGATGCAGCTTCTATTGGTAGAGTCTCAATAGTAATTGAATGAAGCAAACCAATTTAGGTTTCAAGCAATAGCCTACTTTCTCATTAAAGTCATATGTAGCAGGATGTTGTATGAAAAATGTTAAAAAATTTAATTAAATTACAAAAAAGGATATTATGAGGAACTTATTATTCAGAACTGACTTTTTGGCGATTTTTTATTTCTTCTGCTGCCTTTAAACTAAGTTAATATGAGGCGGGAAGGGGCTTCTTTTTTTTTTTTTAGATTTGCAGGCCCACTGTTTAAATTAGATATGATTATTTTTTTATTTTTCTTTCAATTATGTGCTGTAAAATGATGCGTAATTTCTAATTGATCACAATAGACCAGGTGGTCTGACCAGGTTTTAAGCTTTTAGTTATTTTCTCTGCTCGATAAATCATGTTTTAATTAATCTATTCTGTTTCTTAATGAATCCTTAGAAAATAAATCATTAAAATCCTAATGGTGTAGGTAGGAATAAAAGTGATAACCTAGCAGATTGGGTTAATTGTTTTGGCTCACTTTTGTCATATGGTGTGTTTATTAGAGCAATGCACCAGATCTCAGGATCAGGAATATAGAAGAAACAGAATGATTGATATAATGTAAATTACTGTTAATTATACCTCCTTCCACTTCAGTGAGTAGATCTCCATCTAAAGGCAACCCATGTGTGTCATCCATTAAATTATTTTAATCATTAACTTTTTTTTTCTATTTACTCTTCTGCTGTATGTTAAGTGATACTCATTTTTTAAACTGCTAAATGTAGTGAACATACCAAAAATGAGTCCTAATAAGGAATAATACCCTGAATTTACTAGGTCATGTGTGTGCCGTCCAAAGAAAATGGAAAACTCTGCTAGCTTGTGGCCTATTTACTAAAGGTTATGTCTTCCACAGGTCAGCGTAGAAATGATCATGAGTATGTGAATATTAAAAAGTCTGACGTTTGAGAATCTGAATTAGTATGTGTGCAAGGTCATATAAGATGCATTTAGGGCCTCATGCAGTAAAGGCCGGAAAAAAATAATTGCCAGGATTTTTAAATCGCCATTTTTGGCAACGTTGCTATCATGGTATGTAGAAAGGCCCTTATACTAGTGATAGCAACATTTGCAGAAATGGCGAGTACCCGCCGGCGATAGGATTTGCTCTCCGAAAAGGGAATTTTTTATTTTTGCATTACAATTTTAATAATAGTGTGGATGAGCAGGGGGTCTCCGGAAAAGAACCGTGTTGGTTTCAGGTCCGGGGACCCACTGCTTCCCAAGATACAGGCCCCGTTTTGGGGTGCCGGTGTCTCCTATGCTTTGGATTCCCACGGTCACGTGACGGGGGACATTAAAATGCATTGGAGATACCAGCACCCCATAACGGGTCTGTATCCAAGGAATCAGGGGGTCCCCGGACCTCAAATTAATGTGGTTCTGCTCCGGAGACCCCTGCTCATCTACACTAGTATTAATACATAAATTTAAACAATTAAAAAAATTCATTACAATAGCGGCTATCTGGTATTGTAATGAAGCTGCTTTAATGTAATTTTTATTAATATTATGCGGGAGCAGGGGGTCTCTTGAGCTGAATGTACTGTATGCTTGCTTTTATGTATTTTACATGTTTATTGGTCATTTGTTTTTTAATTATTATGCTCTTTATTTAGTGTTTGTATTTAGTATGCTGGCATTTTTGGTGGTGTTTTAAATTGTTTATTTCTGGCTTTTGATTGGTGTTTGCTTTTTAATGTTGGAGTATTTTGTGATTTTTGTTTTAGAATAATGCAGTTTATTTGGATATTTATTTTATTTATTCATGGTTTTGTTGTATGGTGTTTTAATTGTTTATTCTGGTCTTTATTTTGGATTAGATTAATGGATTAGTGTTCATTTTTTTGTGTTTAATTCTTAATTTGTTTTTAGGTTGTGATTGTTTGGAATGCACAGGAGATTGTTTGTAATTGTTTGGAATGCATAGGAGATTGTTTGTAATTTTTTTTTAAAGTTGACCATTGACTGGCATAGTGTTAAATGATGCTCATATTATATGGACATTATGTACCCACTGTGCAATTCAATTGTTTTATTGCCATTTATTATGTATTTAGTTGGTAAGTGCTGTGTTTTATTTAGCTATGTGCTGTGTTTTATTTGAGCCTGTTTTTTTATTCCTTCACCATTTCTTGCTATAGTGGGAAATCATGTCCATATTATATGAGCATGATGTACCCACTGTACCAATGAATGGGTGAAGGGTGGGTATAGTTGGTCCGTGGTGGGTGGTTAGGCCTCCCGGGTGGGTAGTGGGGCAGGGTGGGTTAAAGCCTTAATTACTATAATGGTTATTAACCGCTAAGGTGAATTAAGAACATGGGGCCATTAGATTGTATTTATTATGTATTCTTGCTGACATCGGAGGACATGGCCCTGCAGTATGCTGACGAGGACACCCTTCACATTGCCAGGGGTAAGTAGAACTGTTTTTATTTACTTTATTTATGCTGCTTGGCTAATGTTGTATTTAATAATGGCAAATAATCTATTATCCATATCTGGATATTGCCCATTACTGTACTGTATGTGTTTGGGGGGAGGGGTCTGTATCGCAGACTTCCTTCACTACAAATTTATGCTATCCTGTTTCAACTCTGCCCTCTCGCAAGCTAAACAAGCCTACTTTTATTCACTAATCAACATGCACAAGTCTAACCCACGCCGACTGTTCTCTGTCTTTGATACTCTACTCAAACCACCCTCAGCTGCCTCTCCTTCCTCCATCTCCGCTCAGGAATTTGCTGACTATTTTAATGAAAAGGTGGAATCCATACGGCAGAACATCCCCTCTGTTTCTTCCTCCCATCCTACTCTTCTTCCTAACTGTCCTCCTGCGTTCCTTGACTCTTTTTCCACTGTCTCAGAGGAGGATGTGTCGCTGTTGATCGCCTCTTCTCCCTCTACCACTTGCCCTCTTGATCCCATTCCCTCCCATCTCCTAAAACCTCTTGCTCCTACTATAATCCCTATGCTCACACACATTTTAACTCCTCCCTCTGCTCTGGAACCTTTCCATCCTCCTTCAAACATGCAACAGTCATACCATTACTCAAAAACACCAAGCTTGACCCTACCTGTCTTTCTAACTATCGACCTGTCTCCCTCCTGCCTTTTGCCTCTAAACTCCTTGAACGACTTGTATTCTCTCGCTTGCTCCATTTTCTCAACACCTATTCTCTCCTAGACCCTCTACAATCTGGTTTCCGCACTGCTCACTCCACAGAAACAGCCCTCACTAAAATAACTGATGACCTCCATGCTGCCAAAGACAGAGGTCATTACACTCTGCTCATATTACTCGACCTTTCTGCAGCATTTGACAGCGTGGACCACCCTCTTCTCCTTCACATTCTCCATACTCTTGGTATTCGGAACAAAGCTCTATCCTGGATCTCATCCTACCTCTCCCATCGTACTTTCAGTGTCTCTTCTGCTAACACCTCCTCCTCCTCTATCGCTCTCTCTGTAGGGGTACCCCAGGGCTCTGTCCTGGGACCTCTTCTCTTTTCTCTATACACACTCTCTCTAGGTGACCTAATAACATCTTTTGGGTTTAATTATCATCTCTATGCTGACGACACACAAATATACTTTTCAAAACCTGACCTTACACCTGCTGTACAAACCAAAGTTTCTGAATGTCTCTCTGCTATATCATCCTGGATGGCCCTCCATCGCCTTAAACTCAACATGGCTAAAACAGAGCTCCTCATACTTCCTCCCAAATCTGGTCCTACTACCTCCTTCCACATCACTGTTGGAACTACCATCATTCACCCAGTAGCCCAAGCACGCTGCCTAGGGGTCACACACGACTCCTCTCTCCCATTTGCCCCTCACATATAACTAAGATACGCCCTTTCCTCTGTTGCTCGACTGCTAAAACTCTGACTCAAGCCCTCATTCTCTCCCGTCTTGATTACTGTAACCTCCTGCTGTCCGGCCTTCCTGCCTCTCACCTGTCTCCCCTACAATTTATCCTAAACGCTGCTGCCAGAATCACTCTACTCTTTCCTAGATCTGTCTCAGCATCTCCCCTCATGAAATCCCTCTCCTGGCTTCCGATCAAATCCTGCATCTCACATCCATTCTTCTCCTCACTTTTAAAGCTTTACACTCTTCTGCCCCTCCTTACATCTCAGCCCTAATTTTTCGTTATGCACCATCCAGACTCTTGCGTTCTTCTCAAGGATGTCTTCTTTTTACCCCCTTTGTATCTAAAGCCCTCTCCCGCCTTAAACCTTTTTCACTGACTGCCCCACACTTCTGGAATGCCCTTCCCCTCAGTACCCGACTTGCACCCTCTCTACCCACCTTTAAGACCCACCTTAAGACACCCTTGCTTAAAGAAGCATATGAATAGCACTGTGGATATTCTGAACACATGATACATAAGCTTGGCCCCCTGCAGACGGTAACGGGAGGGTTTAATCCCTTCATTACTTAAGCGCAGTGATTCCCATCCAGGGTTCCTTGAAGCAGTCTCAGGGGTTCCTCCTATGGACCACAGACACCCCCGCCCCCCCCCCACTGGGGGTTGGTTTTTTTGGTATGTATTTTGTAGGGTGGATTGAGAGAGAGTGGTGTAATTGACGGAAGGTAGGGGCGAGTGAGAGAAGTGAGGGGGCAGGAGGGAGTGAGTGAGGAAAAGAGGGAGTAAGAGTGAGACGCAGGGGATAAATACATGCGAGGCGGGAGGGGGGAGAGTTAGTGAGATGGATGGGAGAGAAATACATGGGTAAAGGGTGGGAAATAGAGGTGGCTCGTGAGGTGTGAAATGTTGTTACTGACCCATGTCGAACTTAATATGTGTCAGCCAGATAGGGGTTCCCTGAGATTTATCGAAATACTTCAAGGTTTCCTCCACACAAAAAAGGTTGGAAATCACTGCCTTAGCTGTATTAACCGCTATGGTAATGAAGGGGTTAAGTCCACCTGCAAAGCAAGACCTAAACACCCACCAAGGACTAAATACCACCTTCACCCACCCCCGCTACCCACAATAAGCCTGGATCAGGTGGTTAACCCCTTCATTGCCTTCGAAGGTTAGCCGCTAAGGTAATGAAGTGGGCTGTAAATGCATTTTCAGGCATCTAATTCATGCCGGGGGTCTCCGGTGCTGATATTAATGGATATCAGCTCAGGAGACCCCCGGCATCAATCCGATGCAGGAAACATGTATTTTATTTTCTAAGTGCCGTCTCGCCGCTCATCATAGCTTCTCCCCACCTTCTTGCCAAGTTTTTGTGGCGAGACGATTGGGAGAAGAAATCGCAATTCTAAAGTGGCGAATAAGCTGACCGGGGCTTATAGAATTGAGCGTGTTTGAAAAACTGGCGATAAGTGCAGAAAAGTGGCTTATCGCCGCGCGCCTGCCGATTATTTTTTTCCGGCAAAAAAACCCGGCAATTTTTGCTCTCAGCGCCACCTTCTCTGGGCTTACTGAATCGCAGTAGGCTGTTTTGGCGAGAAGCTGGCAATAAGGGGCTTATTGTTACTTACTGCATGAGGCCCTTAGTGTAATTTAAAGTCATTCTGCATTAGAATGCTCTGTCACGCAGTGTAATGTTGGTCGGTCTGTTACAGACTTTTTTGCAAGAATAAGCATGCAAAGCAGTGCAGCTAAATGATCAACAGACCCAATTTTGAAGGCAATGAAAATGAATGTGTATATATGCATTGTGCATTGACTATACACAGGTTATCTACAGCTTGGAAGGGCATAGTTTAAAAAAAATCGGAAGCGAAAGACACAGCAAAATTGTGCTCTCCTTAAAAGGAAGTATCCAGCTTCTCGTTAAGTACATTCCATGAATTGTGTTATAAATACCTCTCCTTCCTGAGAACTATGACTCAGCATAAAGGAGCTCGAAACAGCCAGTTTGGTTTCACTTGTAAAATGCATACAAATTAAAATAAAGCCAAAGAGAAATTACACGTGGTCTGGATCAGTTAGAACACGATTACTTTTATTTAACATACTGTAAGTTAACTATACTTTGTTTTATACAGGGCTGCTAAAGTGTAAGAGAATAAGATTGAAATAATTTTAAGCCATTTGCAGCTTCTGGTCTCACAACAGTGGAGCTTCTCCCTTTGGACTTCAGTGCCCTAAAGCAGCAGTGCCAATTATCTCACCTTTTTAAGTATTGACCTGGGTTTATGTCAGATAGGTCCACCCTGCATGCATTCCATCTCATTCCCTCTTAACTTGACACACTCACTAAATAACCTGAGCTCTTCCTATGAATGGTGATACTGACTGAGCAGTGGTGGGACACTTGCAAAGAATTCCCCATATGACAACGCTTTTCAAACCTTTATCTCTGACTGCAGCAAAAGGGATATTCTTTAATACTTCCACCATATCTGCTACTGAACTGCAACTTTTTCCACCTTGAGAAACGTTCAATCATACGTACACATTTGCAAAACACAGGGTGTTGTCATTAGGCAGAATAGAAAACTCGTTGATTCAAATTCCACAGCACTGGCACTCTTCCAGTGCTCAACTTCGGACTTCCATCCTAAATATGCAGGTTTGGCCTGAAAGTGTGTGGGTGCTGCCAGTAATATATTTTTCACAAATGAACTGGAAAAGAATGAATGCTTGATCTCACTCACATTCTTTTCATTCTTGAAACATATTCAGTGTCTACTTACTTATTCAGCTGCTCTGGGTTTCTTGGCTCTGTTTAAATTTTCCACTGTCTATAGAACACAATAAAGAAGCGCTCAGAATAATTGTGTCTGAACTAAATAAACTGGTGAAAGGGTACTGCTCGAAGAAAGAACTGTTCCCAGTTATTAGTTGAAGAACACATTTCCCACTGCCTATTGCCTCTTTATTTGATAAAAACAATATGCATGAAAATTGTCTCTGTCTCTCTCTGTCTCTCTCTCTCATTTGTTGTTCTAATGTTATCATGGGTTTGATTTAAGGAGCCTCGCCAGTACTACAGAGACATGTGCCACAGCTTTCAACATATGCACATGTGCTGTAGCACTTAAGTGGTGAAACGTTACTACTGTTTACTTCATCTTTCTATACTCTGGGTGGTCACATGAAGCACAATGTACAGACTCATCTGCACATATATTACCTCTCTGTGATTTGTTCCGTGTGTTGTTCTCCCTTTGTTATTTGAATCTATTCCCAGTACATGTTTTATACTGCATTAACTGTACATTGTATTCAGTACGCTTCCCATATTGCTCTGCAGCGCACCCATTTACTTTGGCGCTTGATTCCCAATGTTATTGCACATGATTATTTATTTATAACAACATTTATATAGCACCCTTTTGTATCTATATCTATTCTTGACTTGAGCTGCCTAAAAAGTATCTGAGGGGGATACTAGGACTCTTCTGATTATATTTTGGCTTCTCAGGAGCTCCCTTCATTTTGGTCCAACATTGCTTTCCATGTAGCCCGGAAATATCATATTATCAAAAAGGACAGCTTTTGTTGGATAACAGCATCTATGAAATGTTTCCTACTGGTAGAGTAGGGCTGCAGCATTAAGACTGACGCGGAAGAAGAGGTCCAGCAGGGCAGCGACACACACATTATCAGGTGTAATGAGACATGCAGGGGGAAAGTGACCATGCAAGAGAACAATGGCAGATACCAGAGGGAGTGAAACAAGCAAAATCTGAAAACCAGTCTCCTAAGTATATGTAGCCAGGTCCCCTCCGGTACCCCGCTCTTCCGCTTCTCTCTCTTACCCTAGTTGCAGTGGGCGCTGTTGCGGGTGGCGACGGGCTCGCCGGCGGCTCCTTCCATAGGGCGCTGCCATTGTGGTATGCGCGCACACGGGTTCGCGCATGCGCTGATGCGGTGTTGCGCTAGTATAGGGCCTTCCCGGTTCACGCATGTGTAAATGCTAGTGCGGCAGCCATTATAGTGTCGCGCATGCGCAGCACGCCATGCGTACGCGGTCCCAATTATAAGTGGGCTCAGGGGGAACTACAACTCCCATGCTGCATAGGGAGATGCTGCCACGTGACTCACCACAACGAATGGGATGGCTGGGTTGCTCCTGGAAGGGAGGAAAGAGTATTGCATGCAGGGACAGAAAGCTGTCAGTGAAGACCGGGACCCGAATGGTGCAGGTAGTGTCCACGGAGCTGTGCTCCAGGGACTAGGCCAGAAGTTACCCCCAAGGGCCCAGTTAGTCCCCTGAGCCACAGTAGAAGTACTCTATGTGTATGCGGTAGAGAAAGGCCCTAGGATAGGGACCCTTTCCACTATAGCAATAGTGAGAGAGATGCTGCAGGACATTGCCTGAGGGAGTGCAGCTGGTTGCAGAGGAGCCTACACAGACTCCTTGATATAGACAATTTATAGGGGTACACTCCAGTCGGGAGACCCCTCCAGAGGCATCCGCCTAAGGATCCACCCGGGAGAGAAGTAGCCGATTGCAGCACGGAACCACGCCGTTGATCTGAGGAGTCCCGTTGTTTGTCCTGGTCTGGACTTAGACCAGGGAGGTATTAGTACGTGCACCAACGGGCCCCAACACACAGGGAAGCGCGCTATCTCACACACACACACACACACACTTCTTGGGAAGGACTGGCTTGTGGACACTCAGGGGTTAAGTGCCCAGGCACTCCAGTACTTTGAGGTTTCCATCTGGGAGGTATTATTGTGGGGCAATACAGTGAGTTATATGCTGTAAATGTGTTATAGTATATGCAAACATACGTGTCTAGTAAATACTGTTCATATACAATTGTGTGCATTTACGCTGGGATCCCTTATCGGTGGAGGCGCTGCACCATGCATACGTGTATCCCAGGCTCCCAGTGGCGGAGGCTCAGGCCTCCTGTTAGCCACACAGGTAAAAGCAGCACGCGTAGTTTCAGTACCCAGGCGGTACAAGGGCTACATATACATAAGATATGATAGAATGTGAACTACGTGGTTTATTTGGACTGACATTTTGCCAATGGAATAAGCCACTATTAAAAATACCAAGTTAGAGGATAATTAAACTCTCCAAGAGAGACATTCCTGCCAAACAATTGTAGTGGTCACATATCCCTTTACGCAATGCGATTGTAACGCCTGTATGCCCGCAGACCTGGCCAGTCCCCAGTACTGAGGTGGGAAAGGGAATAACATGCACCCACAGCAGTGAGGTGGCGGAGTGGCGGAGGCTCAGTGGCGGAGGCTCAGGCCTCCTGTTAGCAACACAGGTAAAAGCAGCACGCGTAGTTTCAGTACCCAGGCGGTACAAGGGCTACATATACATAAGATATGATAGAATGTGAACTACGTGGTTTATTTGGACTGACATTTTGCCAATGGAATAAGCCACTATTAAAAATACCAAGTTAGAGGATAATTAAACTCTCCAAGAGAGACATTCCTGCCAAACAATTGTAGTGGTCACATATCCCTTTACGCAATGCGATTGTAACGCCTGTATGCCCGCAGACCTGGCCAGCCCCCGGTACAGAGGTGGGAAAGGGAATAACATGCACCCACAGCAGTGAGGGCGTGCCCGGAGTGTGGTAAGGTGCGTTGCCGGGCCTGGCGAGTAAGGGTTAACGATATACTTGCTGCGTCCGGGATGCCAGAAGTCCGAGGGTAATGTCCAAGAGCCGTCGGTCAGGGGCAGGAGATAGCAGCATAGTGAGGTCCAAAACCGAGTCCAGGGGTAGCAAGGTACACAAAGTCAAACAAGAGCCGAGATCAAATCCAAAGGTATCCAACAGGGGCAGGGACAGGAACAAGAGCTGTAACAGAGAACAGAGCTTGGCATATACAGCTGTACACAGGAGTCACAGAGGAACTATGCAGAGCAAGGAAGGAGAGGGCAGACTGGGGTTATAAATGCAGGAGGACCAATAGTAGGAAGGGGTGGAGCGGAGGCCTATCTGAGCGATCCCAGGGATAGGTCCAGGTGTGCAGGGAGGGAGTCCGAGAGGTGAGTAGTTGAAATCGCCTGCAGCCGATGGGGGGCTGAGCCAGCGGCACGGGAGGACGAGTAAGAGGATCGGGTGCACGCGCACTCTGTAAGGTTGCCGTGCGCGCGCCCCGGCTGCATACGGGAGGATGTGGCGTGCGCCGCGGTGGAGCGGCAGGGCATGGGGGCAGGAGAGGTAAGGAGCTGACGGAGCGGGGGACCGGAGCTGGCAGCCGCACTGGGAGGTGAGGTGACGGGGACCCGCTGAGAGGCGCGTGTCCCCCGATCCCTTACAGCGATGTTATTGGATGTCTATATGAAAGACTGATACACATTATGAAAGTAATGAAGTAATAAAGAACACAATACTCAGTACTGACGGGATGTTACTGTTGTGGCTTAAGGTTGCAGCCCTACCCTGCTGAGAGATTTCTTGGCCCCAGTTATCCAACAGGAGCTAAACAGGAACTCAAGCTTTGGGAACCAGTAGGCTGTATGAAGCAATCCAAAATCTGCCTTAAACGCTGCATGAATAACTCTGTTTACTTGTGGCCAATATTTGACAGAAACAGAGACACTACCAGGAATCTACAACTTAATCAGTAGAAAATGATAGCACTTAATGAATATACAACAGTGCCATGCTTTATTTTCTGCACCAGTGGTTGGGACATATACTAACTTTATTTTTTAAATCAAGTTAACCTCTTCTGAGATTTCACTTGTATAAGAAGCATTAACCTTAACTTTACTTTTCAACTAAGCGTTATCCCCTTGTGAGGTACTTTATGTTTTGTTTATTATCCCGTGATAGTGTGGGCATTATATGTCATTTCCATGACTTTCAGATTCCTCCATTTTCCCTGCTGCCCAAACCATTTTACCCAACTCCCAATAACACTCTAACACCAATTGTTGATGTAAAATGGCCACAGCGTTTATTAAATACATCAATCAAACTTTCTGTTTATTAAATTCATCACTCAAACGGTCATTAACAACTCGAGCCAATGGGCACAAGCCCTGAGCCCTGCCGCCAAAACCAGCTAACCACTTCCACCAACATTGCCTGGAAAGCAACATCCCGCATGCTGTGAGACAAATAGAGCACAAACATAATTGAAACAAAAAGAGGTGAGAGAATTCAGGAACCTTTTCTCAGTTGTCACAAAATGCCTGCCCATGCTGCCTGTTACCCACCTTTTCTATCATGTCCTTTGTCCTACCGCCTCCCACCACCATCTGATCTTTGGGCCTCCTATACAGTATTTCAAATAACTTAACGCTTTCATCATCCTACAGGGTTCCGTCACTGTTGTCATGGTCCCTATTCCCAGTAGTCCTACATGACTTCCAGATTCCTTCAGTTTCACTGCTGCCCAAACCATTTTACCCAACTCTGAATAACACTCTGACACCCCTTTGGATGTAAAATCACCAAAGGTTAGCGCAAGCCCTGCCGCAAGGCTATTGGCATTGCTGCTACCTTAACATGCCCCATTGGGGGGCCAAAACCAGGTAACTACTTTAAAGCAACATTTTAAGCCTAAAATAGCCTACGCAGACAACCAAGAGACAACACCCTCAAGATCCCATTCTGTAGTGCCACATTAAAAATATTAAGCCTGATATCAGTCAACTGTACTCCATCTTTTCTCAACAAATTCCTATTGTCCCCTCTAACTCTGTGTCACCACAACACCACCCTTCCCTAGCAAAGCCTTCAACACTTCGACTAAAGGCACTATCATTCCCTTCTTTAGCCCCATCTAACTTCACTTTACTCTCACTAACACTCCATACATTACCAGGGCTTTACGCACCCCTCTAGTCGTCTCTCCTACTCCCCGCTGCAGTTCCTCTATCCCTTGCTGACACCACCACTGTGCCAGTTGGACCAGGCCTCCTTCTATGTACTTCCTCCTCTTCCTCCATGGCTGGTAATCCTGCAGGCGGCCTTCCAAGGCCCTCAAGCCAATTTTGCCGCTGCTCCCCACCAGACTTCCTCTATGCTTCCGTTCTTGCCGGACTGTATCGGAAGCCCGC
Source organism: Ascaphus truei (assembly GCF_040206685.1). NCBI lineage: Eukaryota > Metazoa > Chordata > Amphibia > Anura > Ascaphidae > Ascaphus > Ascaphus truei. Next base: position 194,666,622 of record NC_134483.1, on the reverse strand, counting down.
CTCCAGATGGCCCAGTTCCACGATGCCCCCTGCATTTGATCCCCACTTTGATCAGCCCATGAGAGGTCCACCACTCTCCGGTGACTTCTGCTCCTCGACCGTTCCTCTGCACCGCTCCGGCTCCACCACTGCATACTACTGTGGAACCGTACCACACCTATTGCTCCCCTAGCTGTTCAGCTTGTCGAGCTCCACTCCTCCATAACCTCCACCGGCTGCTTCCTCCTCACTGTGGGGCTAATGCTGGAATTCAGCCTCTCCGGGGGGCTGTATCATCTGTCCTTTTTGGGGATCGAGGTAGCCACTACCTCCGCACCGGGCCAACTTAGCTAGCCTGATCAATAGTACTATGGGGCACAGTACCCACTAATCCCAGCCCTCCAGCAATTTGGCTTCTCAGCCAAGCCCCACCATCTTGTGATGCCTGCTTCCTTATATTCCTTAACAGAACCTCCAACTCACTGGGTAACATGCTGTCTGAACCTGGGCTCTAACCTACGCCACCCAACTCCCCCATACTACTAGGATTCATGATGGAATGTAAGAAAGAACTAAGGCCAAACTGACACCTGACTGGAAACTGCCCAACTGTTCTCAGTTGTCATAAAATGTCCAAGTATATGTTTCTACTGCATGTGACTTTTTCCTATTTGTGGTCTTTACAGTAAGAGAATTTCGAGCCCATTTGATGAAGATGACACTTTTCTCAGCAGAATCATTAGTTGGTAATGCTTAGCACATTTTGGCAAATATTGTCAGTTTTACGAACTTGCATCTCTACTCTGGCGGATAGTACAAAATATGTGTTTTGTTGGCACAATGAAGCCATTGCTCATTAACAATATGCAATGAAGCATGTTTCTTTTTAAAAAGACATTGCATTTAATATTTCAACGCCTTATGCCGCGCTTATAGTCCTGGCTACGGCATCGCAACGGCGCGTCAAAACAAGTTAATGCAATCCGTTGCGTGTGCAACAGAGTGACACAGCGACCAGAATCGCTGAAGTCAATGAAAATTGATTTTGTTTCGGCGACTGCCGCGTGAAGTCAGAGGGCACGTGAGCGGTTCAGCCAATGAGGATGAACCGCTCACTGCCACGCCCCCACCACGTCCCCTGGTGGCCGTCTCTTGTCTCCTACACTATAGGCAAAAATCACTATGACAAAGGCAACGGATGACGTCACGCGGTCGCGTCGCCGTAGCCGGGCCTATAAGCTTAGCCTTACTGACAAATCCATAAAAGATTTCCATTATCAAACAAGTCAATATTTTCGTTTTGCAGATCATTCCTCCAACGTAAATGGCTTTGTGTGCATCTCTTGTTCCGATCTCTGCTTATGTAGAATATATACGTGCTCCATCTCACACCCAGTCAGTGCTACGGAGACATGTGCCACAGCATTGAAAGCCCATGTAGAACAGATGCCTCTGCTAAAATGGAAATAACTATATTTCATGTACTGGTGCTTGCACTAAGTGGGTGGTAATTTTGGCCATATGTATAGCAGGACACCCAGATAGTTGGCACGGAGGTACTGAATATTATTTCTGACTTGGCTTTGAGAACAAGAAGTCTCCGAATATGTTGTGCCTGTGCTCCCACACATACTGTACGTTTTACTGACAAAAACACGCATACAGTAAGTTCAGGAATTTGGACAGAGGTGGAAATGAAGCAGGAAGACATTTAGCAAATTCCACATAAACATTTACCTTACTAACATCCTATGGTTGAATACTGACTTACAACAAAAATATTTACATCACACACACTAAATATAAGGAGCCATATTGTTTCTGTAGTAACTATTAAATTCACACTGCAGTAATAAAAGTACCAATTGTAAGAATTCTGCTCAATCTGTGTCGGGTTTTGCTGTCAGATCGTGTTTTTCAGGCTGCCTGCCCTTTCCGCTCAATTTGGCCATTTTGGTTACTGGCAGCCTGCTATATAAGGCTGCACTTCCTGGTGGGAGTTGCCGAGCAAAGTTCTGTGTTTCTGCAGCTCCTGTCGGTCTTTGCAGTCGCCTTTCCCTGTTACCTGTTTGGATTCCTTGTTGCTTACCCTGGACTGTGACCCTGACCTCGCTGCTTTCTGCCTGCCCTGACCTTTTGCCTGTTGCCTGGACTTTGCACCATTGCCGCCTGCCCTGACCCTTTCCCTGTTCCCTGGACTCTACAACTCTGCTGCCAGCCCTGACCCCTGCTTCCATACCGACTACAGATACTCTTACAGGACTCTGTCCCTGGGCTCAGCTCAGTTTATTTGTATCCCTAACTCAGCCCTGCGGGTCCACTTCCTGATTTGAGACGAGCACCGTCACATTTTGCTTGGCCAAAAATGGACCCTGCTGAGGTAGCGCGAGCCGTATCTCTCCAAGGGGAACTACTAGGAGATCATGAGACACGCCTCGCACAGCAAAACCAATAGCTGTCACTCATTTCTCGCCGACTTCAGGACATTATCATCCGGCTGGATACATTCCAGATGGGTTCTACCCCTGCACCGCCATTGCTGGCAGCGTCTCCAGCAACAGCTCTGTCATCCCCTACACCCAGGGAACCACAGATTCCAATGCTTCTACGTTATGGAGGGGACCTTATCACGTGTAGAGGATTTTTGAATCAGTGTTCGATCCAGTTTGAACTCCAGCCCTCCATGTTCTGCACCCATCGATCCAGGGTAGCATACGTCATTTCCCTACTGACAGACGAGGCTTTGGCCTGGGCCTCCCCTCTCTGGGAAAAGGAATCCCCACTAATTGACAATGCCGCTGGCTTTCTCCAAGCATTCAAAAGAGTTTTTGATGCTCCCAGTCGTGGGTTCTCTGCTTCTGCTTTGCTCCTTCGAATCCGGCAAAGAAACCGCACTGTGGGCCAGTATGCTATTGAATTCCGAACCCTTGCTGCAGATATGGGCTGGAACGATGAAACTCTGATGGCAGCATTTTGGCAAGGGCTTTCTGAGTATTTAAAGGATGAACTGACCTGCCGGGACACCCTTAAAGATCTGGAGGAATTGATTGCTCTCTGTATCACAATAGATCTCCGGATACGAGAATGGCAGACCGAGCAAGAATGTCCTTTAAAAACTCCAATAATTCAGCCTGTTCCCCACTTCAATACTCCTCTTCCTGCACCTCTCCTAGATGAGGGACCAATGCAATTAGGTGATACCAAATGACCTTAGCAGGAGAGAATTAGGGAGACGTGACGGAGCTGTATTTGTATTGTGGGCTCAAAGGTCATCTTGCCTGAAATTGTCCTAAATCAGGGAAACCCCAGTTCCCAGTGATGATAGAAGAATATTCTCTGGGCATTTCTTCTATTCCTTCTCCATCCCAACCTGCACAGCTCCTCCTGCCAGTTTCACTCTCCTGGAGACCAGTCTTCAGCTTCACTCAGGCTTTTGTGGACTTAGGAGCCGCAGGAAATTTCATTGATCACGCATTCGCGGAACTCCACTCCATTCCCCTCCGTACTATGGAGACCCCGGTAGTGGTAGTGGCCATTGATGGAAGACCTCTGATATCTGGGACCATCACCCTCGAGACTAATCATTTGCTGGTGTCACTGAGGGCACCCCACAAGGAGACACTTTCATTCTATGGCATTTGCTCTCCCTCTACTCCAGTGGTCCTAGGCCTTCCCTGGTTGCGGCATCCCAACCACAAGATTGATTGGGCGACCAGCCAAGTGACAGCCAGGGACAACATTGCCAAGAATCTTGTCTTCCGATGTCTTGCACTATCTCCGCGGTTCGACCACCCACAGAGACTTCTTTGTCATGTCTTCCAGTTTTTACCAGGAGTTTGCCGATGCATTCGATAAAAAACAGGTAGAGGAGTTACCGACACACCGATCTTACATCTACCTGCTCCCAGGGGTCAATCCTCCTCGAGGCCGCACTTAACCCCTTCCGTTACCCCAGCCCTCCTCTTTTACCCTCCCTCTCCTTGTTACCCACCTCTTCTCATTAACCTCCCCTCTCCTCGTTACCCCCTTACGGAACCAGAAATCAAGGCAGAACCCTTTCCAGTTTCCACCCATCCGTGGAACCACTTATCCGTGGATTTTGTCGTGGAATTGCCGGTCTCCAGGGCTAAGACTACCATACTGGTCGGAGTCGATCGCTTTACACGTCAAGCCCATTTTTTTCCTCTCAGGAAGCTACCTTCAGACTCCAAAATTTCTGAAATCTTTATTAAGGAGATATTTTGCCTTCATGGAGTCCCGACGGTTATGGTCTCGGACCGTGGATCCCAATTCGTCTCAAGATTCTGGAAGGCCTTCTGTCAATCTCCCTTCATTTTATTTCTTCCTACCATCCCCAGTCCAATGGACTCACGGAAGGGGCTGATAAGTCCCTGGAGCAATTCCTGCAATGTTTTGCATCTGAACTACAGGACGACTGGGTTGATCTGCTCCCTTGGGCTGAGATTTCCCACAATTCCATAAAACACGATTCCACATTGGAATCTCCATTCTTATGTGCCTATGGGTACCACCCGGCTGCCCTTCCTCCCTCCAGTCCTCTCTCCGGAGTTCCTGCAGTGGATAATAACATCCAAAAACTCCAATTACTGAGGAAGAAGATCTATCCCAATCCGGCCAAAGCCACCCTCCAGCAAGAGACCCAGGTGGATAAACGTCGATGTTTCAAGTGTGAGATCAGGTCTGGTTGGCTACAAAAAATATCCAGCTGAAACTGCCTTCCTCCAAACTCGGGCCCGAATTCACTGGACCTTACAAAATTCTGAAACAGGTCAACCCGGTGGCCTTCAAATTAGATCTTCCGGCTAGCTTAAAGATGCCTCCAGTGTTCCATGTCTCCCTCTTCAAGCCTTTAGTCCAGAACACCTTCCCTTTTCCTGTTCGCCCTCCTCCTAGACTGTTTTTGATGGATGGCCAGGTGGAATTTGAAGTACGCCACAAACTGGATTTCCGAAGATCCCATGGCGGGCTACGATATTTGGTCCATTGATGGGGTTATGGACCCAAGGAGAATTCATGATTCAAATCCAGGGATGTCCATGCACCAAACTGGTCCGGGTGTTTCATCTGAGATTTTCTACAAAACTGGCTTAGGTCGCCCGAAGGTCTAACCTTCAGAGGGGGTTACTGTAAGGATGCTGCCCAATCTGTGCCAGGTTTTACTGCCAGTTCGTGTTTTCCAGGATGCCTGCTCTTTCTGCTCAATTTGGTTATTTTGGTTACTGGCAGCCTGCTATATAAGGCTGCACTTTCTGGTGGGCGTCCCCGAGCAAAGTTCTGTGTTTTGAAGCTCCTGTCGGTCTTTGCTGTCGTCTTTCCCTGTTACCTGTTTGAAATCCTTGTTGCTGACCCCGGACCATGACCCCGACCTCGCTGCTTTCTGCCTGCCCTGACCTTTTGCCTGTTGCCTAGACTTTTACACCACTGCCGCCTGCCCTGACCCTCTGCCTGTCCTCTGACTCTGCAACTCGGCCGCCAGCCCTGACCCCTGCTTCCATACGAACTACGGATACTCGGGATCTGGTCGGTTTATTTGTATCCCTACCTCAGTCCTGCGTATCTGCTTCCTGATTGGAGATGAGCACCGTATTGTATTTTATGTCTTTATTTATATAGCAGAACCCAAGTGATTTAGAACGGCGCTAAACAGCAGTGATAGTGAAGAAAATAAAGATAATTGTAAGGTGAAATAGAAATGATTCTCAACCTTCACAGGGAATATGTACAGATTCCCTTATAAACAGTAGTAGTATCCAGGGTTTGAAGGGAGCAATGGTTCAGGAACACCCCAAAAAAGAAGATGAAAAATGATGGTGCAGCAAATTCACACACTTTTGGATAAGGTAAATCTTGGCTCTAATGAAATGTCTACTTACAACAGGTAAGTGGAAAAACAGCGTAAAACGGGGAACAAGGTTGATGGTGACTCAGGGAGACTTTCACTAGAGTTGGTGTTCATAGAAGACAAGGAGAGATCATAGTGTAGACCAATAGGCTAAATTTATAAGGTTAAAAGGTATAAGAAATGTACTCACAATGTGTACATAGGTAACAGGCACATAAGGATTTACTTGAGGCAGTAGAGAATTGCCGGAACAGATATTAAACTTGCCGTTCACTTCAGAGTTCCCTCGGTCGGGTCGCAGTGGATGGCGTCTGACGTCACGTCCGGCTAGGTACTGCCAACTTCCGGTTGAGCGGAGCAGGGAGTGAACAGCAAGGCGTCACGGCAAACTAAGCACCTTCAGGTCTGGAGCAGCTGTGCAAGGTGTTGAAGGCTCTACGCGTTTCGCTGTACTAACGACAGCTTCATCCCCCTGAGTCACCATCAACCTTGTTCCCCGTTTTACACTGTTTTTCCACTTACCTGTTGTAAGTAGGCATTTCATTAGAGCCAAGATTTACCTTATCCAAAAGTGTGGGAATTTGCGGCACCATCATTTTTAATCTTCTTTTTTGGGGTGTTCCTGAACCATCGCTCCCTTCAAACCCTGGATACTACTACTGTTTATAAGGGAATCTGTACATATTCCCTGTGAAGGTTGAGAATCATTTCTTTTTCACCTTACAATTATCTTTATTTTCTTCACTATCACTGCTGTTTAGCACCGTTCTAAATCACTTGGATTCCACTATTATATCTGTATTTGATTTGGTGGCTGCTTTTCACTTTGATCACTTTTTGTATTCCCTACGGAAGTTACTTCACCTAATATTTTTGCTAAGAGATAATCTAGAAATTTAATTTTAGTGAAATTAATACACCACATACACCTGTCACAAATGATCTCTTAGAGGATGAATTCCACAAATTAGAGAAACTATTAATTAAAAATACCAGAAAATGGTTAGATTTAAGTTTTTTAAATAAATACATTGAATGTAATAGGATTCCCAGAGGGCTGAGATTCTCAAAGAATCCCTCATCTGATTTAGATGATGAGGACTTCGTTAAGAATTGGAATGAGACAATGGATAAATGCTCATTTTATCTAATGGCTTCTATAATTAATCAACACAAAAAAAACACATTAAGATAATTGATGAAGAGGTCACTATTATAGAAGAGAAAATAGCCCACTTAGAAGACACTTCTGAATTCAGAGTAAAAGATCGTGATTTAAAAAGAAAAATTGACAAACTTGAGAATGAGCTGTATACTAATAAAACAAACACATTTTTAAGAGATGAAACTGATTATTTAAGAGGGGAACAACGAGTTTGGAAAAAGAAGAAAAATAAACATTTGTTAGAAAGATTGGAACAGAAACAAGAAGGGATAAGGGATGATCATTATAAAATTTCTGATCAACCTTTCCCAAATCACACTATACCAATCCATTTCATACTAATGAAAATATAGGTTATAAACAAAACTTCAAACCTAGAACACCTTGGAGAGACAATAAGGACTCTAGATTTATATATCCACATCCTAGAAATTATTTTTTTCCCCACTCTAATAAATATACTAAAGAAAGAGAACCTCAAAAAGAGAGGGAGTACCATAGAGAGAGAGAATACCCTAGAGAGAGGGAATTTCAAAGAGATAGAGAACAAAAGACAGAGAGAGCGCGACAGAGAGAGGGAACAACAGAGAGAGAACTACATAGAGAGAGAGAACAACAAAGGGAGAGAGAACAAAGAGAGAGAGAGAACAACTGAGAGAGAGGGTTACAAAGAGATAGAGAACTTCAAAGAGATAGAGAATATAGAAGAAACAGAGAGATGAAGGAAAGAGATTTAAAAATGAGAGAAAAATAACAAAAAGAGAGAGAACAAAAAAGAGAAAGAGACTTACGAAAAGAAAGAGAAGATAGAAGAAAAGAAAGAGATAGATGTGACCCTGTTAGACAGTCTACACCCAGTAGATCCCGCTCACCCATTGGTGCTACAGGGTCCAGTGATTTTTTAGAGATAGAAGACACCCTAAGTTCATGGGAAACAAAAAAACAATTTGCCCCACTGTCAGAGAAAGAAGAGGGGAACCCCTATCCCAAAGGGGAAAGAAACAGAGAGGGAAGCGGGGGAGAAGAAAGAAAAAAGAGAGAGTCAAAATGATTGGACAAATAGACAATAAAAGTATCTTTAATCTTAGCTCTATGAATTTGTCTACCCCACAATTAAATCTCATTACTAAGGGTTTATCATTTGCTCCCACAATTGGACCTAACAACTTCAAATTATTTTTAGATGCTAATAAATACTTGCGGAAACTGACAATCAAGAGATTTTTTCTAAGTAAGAATGTTGAATCCATAATGATTAACCTTAACCCTTTAATTGAAAAAGAAACTGACATATACAGGCACACAACCCTGAAGAAAAAATCCACATTTAATCCTACACATTAAAGAGGTAACCATCTTGAAGTTTTCCATTATTTGATTACTAAAGATTTTGAGGATTTATCTAATAAAAAATCTAATATTAGAAATAATCTCACCAGGGAAAAAAGAAATGCTTTAGAAGAGATAACAAACAACACCGACATAGTAATAAAGCAAGCTGACAAGGGAGGGGGGTTGTCATTATGAATAGAGAAGATTACCTCAAAGAGGCAAGACGCCTCTTGGGAGATACAAACACATATGAAATCCTAAAAAAGAACCCGACTAAAATATTCACTAAGGAATTGCTGTTATTATTGGAAAGAGGAAAGGAACAAGGCATTCTATCAGAACAGGAATATAAATTTCTGTTTAATGAAACACCACAATTGCCCATCTTCTATATATTACCCAAAATTCACAAATGTCTAACCAACCCCCAGGTTAGACCAATTATTTCCGGAATTAACTCCCTTACTTCCAACCTATCAGGCTACATTGATAGTTTCCTACAAGGATATGTTAAATCTCTCAAATCCCACTTAAAAGACACCACAGATGTACTCCAACTTCTAGAGACTATTATCTGGAGGGAAGACTACATCTTGGTAACTATTGATGTTTCATCCTTGTACACTTCTATCCTACACAATCTGGGTTGTGAAGCTGTTAAATATTTTCTAAGCCAAGATCACGAACTTCAAGATAAACAAATTCAATTCATTGTAGATGGAATTTCATTCATATTGGAGAAAAATTACTTCTGGTTTTAAGATGTCTTCTATATTCAAAAATGTGGCACCGCCATGGGAATGAAGTTTGCCCCCAGTTATGCCAACCTCTTCATGGGTTTTTGGGAGGAGAATAACATCTGGCATGATGGCATTCTGGGGGCGGGCATTGTCCTATGGTGGCGCTACATTGATGATATCATTTTAATCTGACAGGGTGATCAACACAAACTTGATTTGTTCCTAAAAAATATGAACGTCAATACTTATAATTTGAACTTCACGTCAACGACTAGCAAATCTTCATTAAACTTTCTGAATTTAAATATTTATGTCCAAGATGGAAATCTAAAAACTAGGTCCTTTTTTAAAGACGTGGACAGCAACAATTATATCCTGCGTTCTAGTTGCCACCATCATTTATGGATGGACAATGTACCTTACAACCAATACAGAAGGATGCGTAGAAATTGCACTGATGAAGTAGTATTTGGAGAACAGTGTGAGACATTAAAATCACATTTTATTAAAAAAAAGATACAAAAAGGAAATTTTGGACACAGCATTTGAAAAAGCAAAAGCTTTAGATAGAAAGGATTTAATCAAATCCAATGTCAGACAAATAAATTCACACAATAATTTTGACACTGCATTTTTGACAACCTTTAATAAAGAAGCAAGTAACATCAGCAAAATAATTCGTAAACACTGGCACATTCTACGTAACGACCCTATATTGAAAAATGAAATCCCAAAGAACCCCAAAATAATCTTCAAAAAAGCAAAAAACTTGAAAAATATTATTGCTTCTAGTGCTTTGAAAAAAATAGATACAAATAATAAAGGGTGGTTCCAGAAACTTGAGGGTTTCTATGGTTGTTCCACCTGCAAAGCTTGTGAATACAAGCAATCTGACAAAAAGAATTTCAGATCTAATAGCCGAAAGGCGGACTTCAAAATCAAACAATATATGAACTGTTATACTGAATAAGTAATTTATGTCCTAGAATGCCCATGTGGGCTACATTATGTGGGAAAAATGAAAAGAGCCATAAAAACACGTATCATAGAACATCTAAGTAACATTAGATGAGGTATACTAACACATAATGTTTCCAAACATTTTGCAAATTTTCATAATTCAAGCACTAAAGGTTTGATACTCACTGCTATTGAAAATGTTACTCAACATTGGAGATATAGATTTAAGCAAACACGAGATGTATTGGATCCACAGACTCAATACTCTCATACCAAATGGTCTAAGTATGGATTTTGAATTGGTACCATTTCTGAATTAATCCAAGTCCAGTATCATTATATCTAATACCTTCCCTTTTAGATAGCTCTACTATGCTCTCTCCCTCTCTATACAGTATATACTGTATATAGACTGTGATCCCTCATTATGGTAACATCTTGATAATAAGTATTGCATTGAGTCTAGATTTATATTATGACTAATTGTTATTCTCTCCTTCTCTCTCCCCCTATGTTGTTGAGCGAATTAGCTATTATCTCTCCTTGTAAACAACTATCCATTCTAGGAATTCTAGGAATATGACTGACTTTTTTTAACATTATGTCAGTATCAATTTAGTTTTTTAGTGCGCCGTTTATTTGACCACAGTGTTATGTACCCTTAATGGAGAGAACCTGTGTGAAATTTGCAATCTGATTAACTAATTAAATAATCAATTACACACACTATTTATAGAGTGTACCCACTAGGGGTGTGATTATGCTCCTGAGGAAGCTGACGTTAGTACAGCGAAACGCGTAGAGCCCTCAACACCTTGCACAGCTGCTCCAGACCTGAAGGTGCTGAGTTTGCCGTGACGCCTTGCTGTTCACTCCCTGCTCCGCTCAACCAGAAGTTGGCAGTCCCTAGGCGGATGTGACGTCAGACGCCATCCACCGTGACCCGACCGAGGGAACTCTGAAGTGAACGGCAAGTTTAACATCTGTTCCGGCAATTCTCTACTGCCTCAAGTAAATCCTTATGTGCCTGTTATCTATGTACACATTGTGAGTACATTTCTTATACCTTTTAACCTTATAAATTTTGCCTATTGGTCTACACTATGATCTCTCCTTGTCTTCTATGAACACCAACTCTAGTGAAAGTCTCCCTGAGTCACCATCAACCTTGTTCCCCGTTTTACGCTGTTTTTCCACTTACCTGTTGTAAGTAGACATTTCATTAGAGCCAAGATTTACCTTATCCAAAAGTGTGTGAATTTGCTGCACCATCATTTTTTATCTTCTTTTTTGGGGTGTTCCTGAACCATCGCTCCCTTCAAACCTTGGATACTACTACCCTTTATTTATATAGCGCCATTAATGTACATAGCGCTTCACAGTAGGAATACACGGGGTAAACAAATAAATAACAGATAATATAAATAACAGGTCATGGGAATAAGTGCTTCAGACATAAAAGTAACATTAAGGAAGGAGTCCCTGCTCCGAGGGGCTTACAATTTAATTGGTAGGTAGGAAGAACGTACAGAGACAGGAGGAGGGTAAGTGCATCTGCAGGGGGCCAAGCTTTATGTATCATGTGCCTAGTATTATCCACAGTGCTATTCATATGCTTCTTTAAGCATGTGTGTCTTAAGGTGGGTCTTAAAGGTGGATAGAGAGGATGCTAGTCGGGTACTGAGGGGAAGGGCATTCCAGAGGTGCAGGGCAGTCAGCAAAAAAGGTTTAAGTCGGGAGAGGGCTTTAGATACAAAGGTGGTAGAGAGAAGACATCCTTGAGAAGACCGCAAGAGTCGGGATGGTGCATAGCGAGAAATTAGGGCTGAGATGTAAGGAGGGGCAGAAGAGTGAAAAGCTTTAAAAGTGAGGAGGAGAATTGTGTGAGATGCGGGATTTGAAAGGAAGCCAGGAGAAGGATTTCAGGAGGGGAAACGCAGAGACAGATTTAGGAAAGAGCAGAGTGATTCTGGCAGCAGCGTTAAGGATAGATTGTAAGGGAGACTGGTGGGAGACACCAATGCACAAACAGATCATGTGTGCACAAAGAGGTTGCTTTGTCGTTACACTTCCTTTGTTACAGTATATGGGGAAAGTGATCAGAAATATATATAATATTTATGAAAAGATTGAGATGTCCCATCTCTATATTTGTAGCAACACATTTTCGGCAATAAGCATCTTTTGCTAAATGAAGATGGTGTTTTACATAACACAGTACCGCAGAGCACTTGTTATGCACATTCTTCACCGATACACTCACGTGATTAAGAAGTGTTATCATGCAGTTCCTGGGTTAGCTGAGGTAAGAGCTCACTGAACAGAGCTCAGTACATATTAAATGAGAGGAAAACATTTTAGGTTTTTTCATGAAGATCAGTGCCCAGACAGAGCATTCAGTGCAGTAAGATAGATTAACAATACGGTGAAGAAAACTTTTGATGGAAATGTAAAGCAGTAAAACATCCAAAATCCTACATGACTGGGTTTTTTGTTTGTTTGTTTGTTTGTTTTTAAATAATCAGTTTTGTAATATTAGGTAATACTGACTTCTTTTTTTTCAACTCTTAATTCCATTTTTAATTACTTTTTTTTTCAATGTTCTGTTCATCCTTTGTTTTCTATAGCAACCATTTAGAAAGTCACATCCGCTTCGTCTTTTGAAACAAGCTGTCACGCATACCCTTTTTAGCTATACCCCTTTGACAACAAAGTATCACAAACAGATCTGTTGCAGTTTTTCCAGGAGCAGACTGTCTAATAATGTTTTACACTTAGTAATATAATGTTACATTGCTACTACTGCAGCATTTCACAGACTGCAGTGCTGAGTCAGAAGGCAGCCATTTAGATACCCACACCCTAGGCAAACCTGCAGCCTGGAGCCTCCCCTGCCCTCCCTCCCCCCCACCCCCACTATTTTGTATGTTGGTTGGACACAATCTCTATTCTCTCTTCCCCCACCCCAGCTTTCTCTCCCCACTCCTCTTTCTCTCCCCATCCCCCTCTCACCCCTCCCCCACATCTCTGTTTCCCCACCCCCTCTCCCTCCTCTCTCCCCCCATCTCTATCACCACCCCCACCTTTTTTTCTCTCCACCCCAACCCCTCTCTCTCTCCACCCCCACCCCTCTTGCTCCCCCTCTTATTCCATTTGTACACTCCCTCCGTCTCCGTTTTTGCACTCACCCTCCACCTCTCCCTCTTTTTTTGCACACACCCCATCTCCTTCCTTTCTTGCAACCCCCCTCCCCCTCCGTTTTTGCACTCCCCCTTCACCCTCTCCCTCTGTTTTTACACCCACCTCCCATCTTTACACAACCCCCTCCCCCCCCCCCCACTGCAACGGAGAGGCAGAGGAAAGCAACCTGCTCTGCTCCCAGCTTCCACTACCATCCCCCAACATGTGCCAGCCTAGGTCGCCTTGTTGCACCGACAGATGTCCCCTTATAGAGCATACCCCAAAGAATACAAATTGTATTTACTCAATAAGTAAATAAAACAAAGTAATTTTGTACCTGAAGCTGAATTTAAAATCCATATATGATTTTTGTTATGCAAGTCCACAACAGTGCCTGACATTCTGTAGGACTATAACACTGTGATTGGTTCACCAGAGCCTGCAACATTCCTTTCCAAAACCTACGTCAAATAAATAAAACTCTCTGGTGCCAATGAATTCCCTTTAATAAAGAGGGCAAGTTATGCAGTTATCCCTGCCATTTAAATAGCACATAATTAGCCCTTTATAAACCATTATTCAAGATACCAAACAATGTATTAGTTGTGAATTAGACACAAAATAGATGTCGCAATCAAATCACCCCTGGATGACCTAGTAATTAGAAATAACCAAAGGTCAGGGTAGAGAGTGACCCTCTGGTGGTGCTACCGACCCACAGAGAATATGTAACACAAAAAGAGAAAGAAGGGTCAAAAAGGTGCACTCAAACAATATATAATGAAAAAGTAGAAAAAATGGACTTAATTAGCAATGAGTATTAAAAAACACACAAGACAGACCCACACAAATATCACATAATAAATTGCTGTGTGATGCAATAATTGAAAATTATACACCAAAAAGGTACAAAAGTCTGGTAAGAACAAAACATGGGAGTTCAGATGTAACATAACAAAACCAGGGGAAAGAACATTCCCACAGTATTGTGACTAAGATCGGCCGATCTACAGCAAAAAACTCAAAAAAATATATAATTGGCTAAACAAACCAGAACACAGAAAAAATAAATTGACCTCTAAAAAATGGTGTCTTGCGAATAATAGTATAACACACAGCTGAAGGTGAGTATAAATGTGACCCTATGATGTGCTGCAAACGGACTGTAAAAGCTGATGCCAAAACTATGCTGCACATATAACATAAGCAGCAAAGGGAGGGAGTCCAAATAGTGCACTGGTAGCACTCATCAAAAGTCCCCAGAGGTAGGAACCCAAAGGTAATGGGCAAAGGTAATGATTGAGTAGCCCAAGGACAGAAAGCACTACAGATGGGTAGTGAACAGGGCAATGAGGAGGTCCCACAATACAGACCAGCGTCCCAAGCTCAGGCACCAGCGTCGTCACGAAGAAAAGTCTTGGACAGTCTAATGCAGCACACGGATCAGGAGGAGGTGGGGGTGCTGTCACAGCTCTGCTCCGACGGCCGTTTCGCCAAAAAGGCTTCCAGGAGCGTACAGTGTCAGCATACAAGCGCACTCTTTTAGGGGCTCCGTTTTCGCGCCAAAAGTTCACTCGCGGCAATCAGCCAATAGGAATTTCCAGGGTTTGCTTCCACTCGCCGTCGGGGTAAGTTTCATCCAGACCTCACTGGTGCACTTCACATTTGTGCACTTTGTAACTCCCCACTAAAAAGTCCTGCACTCTGCTTCTCCGGCAACTCTGTTGAATACATTTCTTCGTTGGTCTTAATTGCTCCTTGGATTGATGCTACTGTAGGTGCCTAAACAAAGAATGAAAGTCAGGTCATTGGCGTATCTCTATTAGGAGGGAGAAAGACCACATTGGATCTATATCCAGTAGAATGAAAGGACCTACTCACAATGTATTAGTTGTGTTTGAAGATAAGTACTGGAGATGTGAAAAACATTTGCACAATTATGAAATTGGTGAAATGTGGACATTCATGCTTTTTGAAAATGTTTGTCAAACTTTGACAAAAATCTCCAAACCGCATCTTTCTCCTGGATTGAATTTTGCTCCGAAATTTGCACATATTTAGCTGCCATTAAGTTTTTGCTGCAAGTTTCGCAACATTTTACGTTTTTTGCTAAACTCATGGTAAGAAAGTGAATATTTTATATATATTGGAGAAAGAAAAAAGTAAATGTATAAAGTAAACTTTGTCAACCGTGAGCCCCAAAAATTCCCCCAAAATGTTTGTTCAGGAACACATTTTTTAATATACTTGCACAATTGCATAAAGAACTAGGACATCCGTGTATCTCTGATAAATACAGACCCCGCTTCTCATCCTGCAGCGCCATCCCACATAGTCCCACGGTAAAATAACTCAGGGGTGAAAACGTAACACTCTCTTGTCTGTGAAACTCTGTGTGCACTGCTGCCAATATTTGTTTTGGCACAATACAAATCTTCTAAAACCAACATGCGGTAGCATCAAATATACAAAAGTTGCAATTCACATCTGGGTCAAATGACTCAAACCTAATTCATCCTATAAAACCCTGTCCAAATGGCTCACTGATAGAGTAGCACATGATGTTCTCAAAACTAAGGTCTTCATGCTGAGCCTCCATAATATAATTACAAATCTGTCAAGTCTCAATTAAAGTAAATTAGTCTTCACTTGCTTGGATGTGTATGATGAAATTAATTGTATTTTTTTTGTATTTTTATATATATATTTGATTACGACAGAGCATGATTAAAGCTGTTTCAGTTCAAACCCTTCTCTTGATTCATAAATGGGACCAACCTCAAAATGTAAAATATATGTGTGTGTGTGTGTGTGTGTGTGTGTGTGTGTGTGTGTGTGTGTGTGTGTGTGTGTGTGTGTGTGTGTGTGTGTGTGTGTGTGTGTGTGTGTGCGCACAACATGTTATCTAATTGATACACTGAATCTACTGCACCGACACACTTTATTCGAGCAAATGCCCAGTTTGTACCTGGCAGATACCTGGAATGCGCCGCTCCTCACCTCTGACAAGCCCCGTTGTGTTTGCCTTCCCAGCCTGGGTTCATGCCTGGCTGACGGGCGGCTGATCTGTTAAATGATAATGATTAGGATTTAATAGGCTGCAATGCTTCGCGTGTCTACCAGATGGCATAAATTCATGAATTGTAATGCAGTATATATATATATACTGTGCAGTATTGCAGCCAGTGGGAATAAAATGCTTCAATCCCTGCCTAGAAAATACCTCAATGCACTCGGGCAGAAAACAGTCACAAACCTCAATACACCCGGGTATACCCGAATTCGTGGGACTAGCCGAGCTCGAATAAAGTGTGTCGCCAGTGTATGTACATTTACATGTTTCATAGCTTTATAACACAGGTACACCTGAGCTAACTTCTACACTACTTTCATGTTCTCATTTTTACCTATTGAACTCTCTTTCCTTTCATGTTGAAGAAATGCTGTCAGAAGAGAGCCTTAATTCCCCTTTCATCAGAAACCCCAAGAAACATGAAAGCACTGGCGCTTCTGTGCAGTTTCCTAAAACACCTGCACGATCCTGAGAAAAAAAACAATCCCGAGACTTTAAAAGAACTAACATACCAAGGCATCTAAACAAAAACATACAGCAAGAACCTTTTGAGTAACCACAAGGATAATTCCCCTCTCATGTGGGAGAGAGTTTTCTAAAGAACTGCCAGTCTGCAGAATAACCTTCACCGACGATTTTTTTAAAACATCAACATTTCAAAGGAATCAGCATGTTGTACAAAAAAAGGCACAGATGTTTTAACTCCATAAACTGTCAGCTTGGTGACTCTGTTAGTTTACAAAGCCTCTGACTCTCCTTTAATCTATTTATTCTGTCCACTGAAGCATAATAGTAACATAAGTTTAAATTTAGAAATGCTACAAAAAAAGAACAGACAGAATGTATCCTCATTGCATTGTCAACCTTTCTTTAAATCAGCACTCAATGTTATCCTCAGTTGCAAGTGAACATGGATTGTTCCGAACTTTTACTTCAGATACTACTGCAAGTATTGCCTCATCTATCTTTTCGATACATAAATCTTTCAGGAAGCGTACCTTATACACACAATGCTTCCCTATAAAGATATTAACAAATATGATATATTTTTGTAGTTACCAAGTCTGCCTTGCAAATAAAATTCATAAAATGTGCTCAAGTCAGCACACAGAGTATTCTGAAATGTGTTTTAGCTTTTCTAAAGTAAAATTCAGTGCCACAGGCTTAAATATTATTAGGACGTACAGTAGGGCCCTCTCACAAAAGATGTTCCGCCACACACAAAACAAAGCCGTAAACTTGGCTGTGCCACCTAATGACGCTGTCAAACATTTGCTTTTACAAGCAATCTACTGTGTCTGACTTAAAGGACTGTCTGTACAATAATAGTGACATGTATACCCTGGATGCAAGTCTCCCTTCTACAATATAGGGGGAGATTAGCTGAACTCCAATAAGGGGAATCAAAGCTTGGTTCTATGCTATTTGCCATTCAAGTCAATAGCAACTAACGTGGGATCTAGCTCCAATATCGCGAATATGAGCTTTGTGAATTCCGGCCGCAGAAAATTCTGGTCTATGCTCCAGATAGTAGAATTGGCTTTGTAAACAGGCATATGACTTTTTGAGTCAAATAATCAGATGCTTTTGTAGGTAAATCATGTGAGATAAGTTGCCAAATCAATGCAGAAAGCACACAACATCCATTTCATCCATTTAGTATAGGCAGCTGCTGCTTTGGGTCTGTTCTATCTTGGTTACAATAACACAGAAAGCAACCTTACAAGCGACACATTTTGTTGTCCTCTGGGAACAAATCCAAGCTCTTCTCAAGGAATCAAGGTGTGAGCATTGCATTTTCCACACTAAACGTGGACAAGACTTTGGCTCAGATACTGCGTTAAAACGGAGTTAATATCGCACCGGGTAAAAAAAGAAAATACTGCGTCTTGTTACAAAAATTTTATGATGGAATTCATCAACATTGCAATACTAATACCAATCAGGTTTGTTGATGCACCATGTGGTTGCCGGACGTATGTCATGTAAAAGTGTGGCAACTACATGGAACATCAACCAACCTGATTGGGTGATGTGCCCTGTGATGTCAGGCCTTCAGGGTCGGCGCAGGCCATAAATCAGTTTGGACGCCCTCCGAAGGTTGGAAGTAATTGAAGAGGCCCCATTTGTTGACTGAAAGAAGAAAACATCTTTCAATAAAAGAAGAAAAGAGCAAAAAAAGAAGATAGAAAAATAATACTTACAGAAAACTCTTCTTCAATCAACAGAGGATCAAGGGCTTCGTGGCAAGATGACGATAAAAAGTAGTTGACAAAGGATGGCAGTGGATTACAAATAGGCCCGGATTTATTTTTAACTATAATTGTTTTTTGCCATCAGACTTTTAGCCTTCAGGTTTGGGATTTTTTTTATGGCTTTGGGTTGGAGGGGACAGGGGGTTTGGTAGCAAATGGGCATTGGATTTTTTTTTTTAAATTGTGGTTGGGCATCAGCCCTTTATTGGATTTAATTACAGGGGATATCAGCTGAGGATACCCTTCATCCAGGCTGGGGTAAGTAATTACATTTTTTATGGTCACCATTGATAGCCACATTGACAATCTAGCCCCCAATTGAGAGTGCCTAGGTAGCCACAGTGGCAATCAATGGATTGCAAGTTTTTTTTTATTATTATGATGTGATTGTTTTGTTTAAAATATATATTTTATGTTTTATATTATTATTTGGCTAATAAGGCTGCTGCCCATTGCTCAAATTGGGGGGGGGAGGTCTGTTATGGAGGGGGTGATGGGATAATTGCCCCGGAGTGGGTGGTAAAGCCTCCAGAGTGGAGGAGTGCTGGTTAACCCTTTGATTATCTTAGCGGTTGGTACAGTTTGCATGGCAATGTTTTACTAGCCCCTATGGTGACCAAGGTAGTGTAGTTTAATATTTATATTAACCCCTTTTTATCCCTTTGTGGTCAGCTTGTCATTCCACTTTATATGTGTAAATAGTTTGCATTGTTAATTTTATAGTTGTTTACACTGTAGCAAGCTCTGATACAACAAATGATAAATACTCAGTAGATTAGCAAACTGGGATTAGAAACCTGAAGTGGAAATAACCTTCCGCATGACACTGAGAAAAATGTTTTCTTGTTACCACATTACCTGCTGCCGGTCAAATGAGTGAGGACAGCTGGAGGAAGAGGATGTGGTTGCTGTTTTTGCAAACTAACAAGTAAAATCAATATTGAAAATAATTAAGGCTGTTTAAATGCTAGCCAAAGCTCACAAATGCCCATCTGCAAGAGAAGCATGAAAAAAAAAAAAAAACTAGGATAAAACATTAAGGTTTAACTAAATCAAAAATATATACAGAGCAGCACTACTTAAAATGCAATGGAGGTGAAATAAAGTAAAAGATCAAAAGATGGCAGGTCTTGTTATGCACCTGGGAAGACCATTCTATTAAGACCGCTCTCCCTCCATTAGGCGCGATTATAGTGGCGGTACGCGTGCGTGCGACGCCGGCACAAATTAATGTAGAGCAATGAAGGCGCGCGATGAAGCGCGCCATTTTTGAAAAGACCGTTGGATTTGTTCTGGCTGCGTGAAGGCGTCGTCACGTTAGCGGTTCAGCTAAAGAGGGCGAAGCGCTCACGTGACATCACGACCACGCCTCCCTGTTGCCTCCCAATTTCTGGCTTGCCTTTGTCTATTGACCCCTATGTGGAGATAGAGAATCTCAGGACTATCAGTCCATCTATTTATGTTCCACAGTGAGTGCTATATAGTTCCTTCTTGGGAACCTGCCTTGTTAAAATGATACAGTAGTATCCAATTGAACCCTGTTAATACAATTATTTATTATATCACCCATTTTGAATTAGGCTGAGCGGTAAGGTCACCCCAATTGTTTATTGCCTCCCGATGCCTCCAGCCTGCAGTGCATGTTTCACGTGCATGCCGCGCATACATGACATCACACGGTCTCCCACGTCGGCATTATAATTGTGGCAATTAGGAGAGCTTTTTGCAAATATAGTAGTGATTGGACTTGCAAAAGAGGGGATTCATTGGTGTGGTTTTCCAGCTTACGATGCTGTGATCAAAGAATTTAACTAAATGACCCTCACTTATGAAAAGAAAAACAGATAAGTATTTAGCTATATAATTTGTCATATTGGATGTAGCATTGGGGCTTTTTGTCTTTTGTTTTGTGCATGAAGTCACAACCCAGTAGCACTCCAATTGACACAAATATATATGGTATGGTGGGTTTGGGTTCTGAGCTTGCAGGGGTTGTGTGTGTTTGTGTTTGGGTTTTTTTTTATCATGATTTCTATCTGCTCTCCTATTCGCTACAGGAAAATTGTTTATGTCTCGCAACATTTTTTATTAGCGATGTGTGCGCGTGTCCAAGGTCACTTTGCCATCTTATGATCGAACTTTCGCAAGAAGTCAAAAAGTGTAAAATAGTTCATTATAATTTTTAAACCTAAAAGGTTCCATCATAATTGACAGTCGAAGTGTAATTTTATATTTTCGATCAAAATGTGGCGTTTTCTAGAGTGGAACGTACCCTGAAAAATGAAGAGAAGGAGAAATTGACCATTTTTGTCAAACGTCAAAAAAAAAAATCTAACTTTTTAAAAACAAAAAACTTTTTAATAAAGTTTGCCAAGTAGAAAGAGAGAGAGAGGTGGCATACTTGTGACCACATCTGAAATACCTGAAAAATAAGCAAAGTTATATATACAAAGTATATTCTCTCCGTTATTCTATAAACGGCAATAGCAACGGTCTCTCTCCCCCTCTCCTTTATAAAAACTTACATTTTTTCAAAGTTTGACAAGAAAAAGTGTCCTTTTTGCCAGGTTTGTAAACCTAGGAGACCAATTCACACCTCTCATTTTTTTATCAGAAGGTGGTAATCACAGTTCAAATAATATAAGAGACCTCATCAGAAATAGATGAAATTCAGGTGATTAGTTACCATACAACAGTTTTTTTTATTATAGTTTTGTCAACTGTAGGAGAATCTAACCCTGTGGCTTCCAAAGATGACTGCAAATCTAGCTGTAAAAGGATTAGCCATGCTTCCTGCTTCATACAACAGTTACCTCAGCTGAACTGCTGGCTACACCGTTTTATACATTATCGTGCAGCACTTTGTCAAATCAAGACAGAAGCTCTGTATGTTTTTTTTTTTTTACACATCGTTAGCAGTGAATATATAAAGGGGGAATGCAAATGTTCAAACAGGATGCCTATCCACTGTATTAAGATTGGTTGCAATAAAATCATTAAAATGTTGAAGTTAAGCCATCGTGCCGGCATACATACTAATAAAGGATTCCGTGGAATACATCTATTTATAGTTTGTTGTTCAAGAAGCTTGCCTGCAAACCCCACCATGCTGCTACCTTTTCTTTAAAGGCCTAGATCAGGGGTGACCAACCCCAGCCCTCAAGGGCCACCAACAGTCTTTGACTGAGCCACTGATTGAGCCACCTGTGCTGAAGCAGGGATATCCTGAAATCTGACCTGTTGGTGACCCCTGAGGACTGGAGTTGCCCACCCCTGGCCTAGATGATAAGATGTAATTTCTTGGCTGTCAAATGCTTATTTTAGACTCCTAAGAAGAAACCACTTATATTTAAACTTCAAGCTAGTGCCATTTGTGTCTTGTGATTCCACCATTTAATGGCTACACATTTCACAATGTATAATTAACTTTATGGATAATTGCTCATCTCATCAACATCTTACTGCTGCCTTTACATGGAATCATATATTTTTTTCCTTTTTTTGTGAAAGATTTTTTAGATTCCCAAGAATAAAATATTTTGTTTTGTGTCAAAACAAGTCAAAGTTGTGTTTTTTTTTTACCAATCCAGATGATGTTTTATGATGACTGCACATTTCAGCAACTACAATTACATTTACAGAAGACGAGTCACCAATTTAGGGCCAGATCCACAGAACTCCATTGTTGACGTAACGATGTGCTAACTGAAGTTAAAGCATCATTAAGTGCTGGCAGGGATCTTCAAAGTTCCCAAAAATTGTGTTAAGGCCTGTCATTATTATTGTTTCTTTGTAAAGCACCAACATATTCTGCGGACATAGCAGTCTAGTCCTCCGCACCTCTGGGGGGAGCTGATGCAGCTCCTCAAACTCTTAAGCGGAGGTGCGGTGGCCATGTTGGCACTCCCAAAGGACTAGAGAGAGAGGATATCCCCTGTAGGAACAGGATATCCTCTGGAGACCGCATGTCAGAACTGTCGGAGACTGTTGAGTGGAAGGTTGTGCCCAGGGAGCCAGTTAGGCTGCTGAGGCATAAGACAGTGATACCCCACGGGCCCCAGTTAGTTCCACATCCCCAGAAGCGGAGTATTGAAGGGCTAGCCATAGGCAGGGACTTGCATCAGTAGATTGGGCTGTGGAGGCACCACGGAGCAGCGCAGCCTGCAGGAAAGGAATCCTTCAGGACCGCAGGATCTACACATGGCAGCCGGAAGTAAGGAGGGAAGGGGGTTGTGTTTGGAGGCCCCTGCATCGTGGGACACGGATGCAGCCTATCTTCACAGAGGGAGAACTAGCTACATACCCTTATCCAAGGAAGGTATCAACGTGCACCACCATTACAATGGGGAGGGTAGCGCTGCCCTCACATACATAAGGGGTATAACCCTGGATGGACATCTGGCGGTATAAGGTGCCTCAGGGATATAGGGCTAGAAGGACACAAAGGGTGTGCATTATTGTTGGTATATGTATTTTGTTGACCCTGTTAGTATTACTGTACTGTGTTATTCCTGTGTATTTGCTAGGACCCCGCTGATAAAGAGTATTGTTTATCACTGTTGTGTGTGGTGGTTATTTGCTGAATATGTTCACGTGAGGGGCCATCACACCTCCGCTGGGATCCCCAGGGGTGGAGGCGCTGCACCTCGCACCCCCAAGCTCCCCATGAGTGGAGGCCCAGGCCTTCTGTGAGCCTTCAGGTTAGCACCATAACGTACGTAGCATACAAATCTCCCTTAGGAGGGGGGGGGGGGTGTTACACATAAATAGAATGTCATACCAAATAAGGACACACAAGCGCAAACTAATACAAAAGGTAATGAGGGCCCTGCTTGTGAGAGTTCACAAGAGGGAATAAGGGACAATGTTGAAACAAAAGGTAAAATGGCTGCTCATTGTGGGACAGAGTATGCCTCAGAATAGAGTACTGTCTTATTGTTAAGACAGCCTTTAGTGTTAATGCTACAGTATGTAAAAGAGGTGTGGGAAAAGCTCAATGCATATCCGCAGTAAGCTGTTAACATTAACGCAGGAAATAATACAATTTCTATAGGTCAGATCTAAACCTGACGATAGGTGTTCCGAGCACCTAATGCCGGGTTGGAGATATTTTTTTTTTGCTTTGTCCAGGGAAGTTTGCTGACACTTCCAACCAATCAGCATGTGTGTTTACATTTTAAAGTAACTTTGCTTTTTGTGATAGTTTTGCTTTTGTACCTATTGGTGGTTGGTCTGCTGAGTGTTTCTTTTGTTAAATAAAGCATTTTTTCCCTTCTAAATACCAATAGTTATATCTCTTGTTTATTGATAACAGCCTTTTAGAGGAGTGGGGAGGATATATCACATGCAAAGAACTATAGAACTCTTACGTTGCCTGATAGCCAGATGATTGTGCAGTGAGAGGTTAGCATCTTGCAATTCCAGGATGACAAGAGGAATGTGTTCTTACCAATACAACTGTAGCCCTGTTTCCCCTAGAATACAGGAAGACTACCAATGCTGTCTAACCTGTTGGCTCGCAGAGCCTGAGCCTCTGCCACAGAGAGCCTGGGGCAATATATATATCACGTATTGTCTCTTACCAGATACAGCTCCTCCACCTGCGGTGGCTCCCAGCAGAGCGGGAGTTGTTCCTCGCAGGGCACCAATACAATAATATACACACAGCATATAAAATAACTAATATCTTTACTAACGGCAACCATAACCTCATATGCATAACATTTCCGTATTCTACCCCAAGGAGACACAACTAGCAAAGCATCTCGCAGGATGCGACCCTCCACCGCGTTCCCCACGCCGTGTCCAATGTACCACACCTCAAACCCCATAATGTGTGTGGTGACTGCGCAGCCAATAGAATGAGAATGTTACAGTTGGTGCACTTAGTAGATGTTACCTGCCGAGTGCTCCTGCACTCAGACCCGCAGACAATCTTCGCAAAGGTTCCACAGACATGGGGCCTTCCGCGATGCTCCTCCGGGCGATCCCACCCAGGTGAATAATAATGTCTCTGAGGAGGTTTGATCCCAAACCTCTGATACAACTCTGCAGCGACCGCTGTGTCTCTGTCTTAACACACTACTGGGGCAGGTTCCTAGTCTAGGGCCTGTCCCTATAGTAACCACAAACTGTCTGTGGCTCAGGGCCTAACTGGGGCCTAGGGGGAAAAGTTCTGGCCTAGTGTAGAGGCTACTTATACCTCTTCCCCTTCCTGGTCTGGACTGAGCAACGTGCTCCACTGCGCAACTTACTATCCTCTTCCTGCAGCATCCCTGTCCTCCTATTGGCTCCCTGGTGTCACCTGGTCTAACTGAGGCTCATGGGACTCGTAGTCCCCTGCTCTAGCCCTGCTCTCTAGTCCCCTGCTCTAGCCCTGCTTCGCGCGCTACGGCAGCCATTCCCTGCGCATGCGCATGCGCAAGCTTCCTGCCAGCGCCATCGCCTCTCAGACTTACTGCGCATGAGCAACTACCAAAATGGCGGAGCCCTGAGCACTCGGGCCACCGCGGAGCCTCCCGCACACCGGAGCACTCCCTGCACTTGTCGCAACTCTCCTTGACTCTCCCAATGTAGCGGAGGTCGGGGCAGACCTGGGGGACCTGGCTACACAACATACAATCAGGACTGTGCACAACTAGGTAATAATTGTTCGATCATCTGGATAAGTTGATCATAGCCTAAAAAGTAGTAGATGAAAAAAGGCTCGTCGTCTGCAGGAAAGATTCTCAAGAACTCGATCATGATCTGTCAAAATTATAGTTAGAGACCAAGGCCCATATTCAGTAAGCTATACAACCCCACCTGGAGCTGGAAGACTCATGCTGGTCCATTCGAGCTGACAAAAGTCGAAAAAGATGTGGCGCGCCACCGATCAATGAATAGAGAGAGGGCGAGTCCAAAAAATAAGAAAGATTTTTTTCGATCATGTAAAACGGAGGCAGACAACATGTTCCGCGCTAAGCTCTTAATCAAGGTCCCCTACTGAGGGGCTGAGGCGTACATCTAGTGAGGCTTAGAAGAACGCATTGCGCTATTGTGATTCCTTGAGATTGCATGCTCTCAGAGTGGAAAAACAGGTAGGCGTTATCAAGCCCCTTACCTCTCAATTAGACCTCATACGGACATGTATGGGACGCTTCAGTAAGAATTCTTAAGAAGAAAATTATTTAGAAAAATTGGTCGTTACATTTTTTCTTGCTTTTTGCTTTTACAACACTCTGGAGCCCCAGAATCCTATTTGGACTTTCAACCATTCCAGCTGATAGGCTGGATGGTGTTTTCAAGCACAGAATGTGTCATGCTGCAGAAGGCTGCTTAGTAAATATGGGTGATAATATCAGTCTGATATTTTGCAATGCTATACAGCAAAGTTATACCTTTGTTTCCCAAAATCATAAAATGTTGCTGCATAAATCAAATCTATTTTTTGATATGCAAACTGCTTTCCTTGCTAAATGTACCCATTGACTTTAAAGTATGGCAGTAACTGGATACATCCTTAGTTAGTTATGTAAACAATCAACCACAGTATAATGATTTCATGACAGGAATAGAATGTGTTATCGCTTCCTATAAAAGCTGGTGTACCAAGTGAACATCTGACTTCAGCACATGCTTAAGAAACAGCAGCCACATCTTCTGGTTTAGCAATAGAGGTTATGTATATGTCAAGGCCGGAGAGAGTCTGTGTCAAACAGATAAAATAGGAATGATAACAGCTGAGACCCATTGTTGTTGTGATTCCAGCTTTAATTATTTTTCTTGTTATAGACCTAAATTCTTTGCCAACAACAATCTTCAACATTGACTCAGAAATGTTATCAAGCTAAAACTTGCAAGATCAAGGAAAAAATCAGAGTAGCAATCAGAAAATGCAAGACATAGGGCCCTATGTGTAGCACCGACCAAGTGCAATTTCACATTATAGAATACAGCCCATAAAATATGAAAGATTTGACAAATTGCTGCTATTTATGTTTTTGTTCTGCACTATTGTTTGCACAATTTACTGAGGAAGGTCTTGAGCTCACTATACCACAGCAAGGGATGACCATATAGAATATCGTTTATAAGTAACATCCAGCCGTTTATGCCACAAATGCAGAATCCTGTTTGATGAGCCCACTAAAATAAAAATGCTCACACCATTGCAGCAATGATATTAATGAATGATATATTAGTGATGCAGCGTTGACACTGGATAACAATATTCAGTATTGTCTATGTATATAATCGTTGTATGAATATCATTGTACAAATGAAGTTATATAACATAGGTTACCAATCTCATTTTGACCAATTATTAACATTTGCCATTGTGGCCAGGTCTCCCTCCGGGTTCCCCCTTGGCTGCTCCTTACCTCCGCTGCGGCCGGGAATGCTGCAGTCAGGCGGGGAGGGCGAGCGGGTCACCGGGGGTTAGCGGCTGCTCTCCAAGTAGGGCGCCGCCATGTTTGGGTGCGAGTGCATGCGCAGTGAACCTTGTGCATGCGCAGAGAGGCTCTGAGGCAGGCGGTCATTACAAGTAGGGCGTGCATGCGCAGAAGCTTGGCAAAATGGCGGCCATGATAACTATAGCTCTGCAGGGGAACTACAACCCCCAGCAGCCACTGGAGCTGCAGGAACATGTAAGGCACAACAGCCAATAGGGCTGCCACTGGGCCCTGCAGATAGTTTATACATTTGGCTTGTTGTGAGCCACACCAGTCGGAGCTGGGACAGAGAAGGGTGGGCTCAGGGTGTCAGCAGCCCCTGAGCTAGGCCAGAGACCCCCCTCATAGGCCCCAGCTAGGCCCCGATTCCCCCTATAAGTTTGTGGCTGCTACAGGAACAGGCCTATTAGATAGGGACACTGCCCCTGTAGTTGAATAGTGTCAGGGGCACAGCAAGACGCTGCACAGTAATTGCGGCCTGTGGTCTAGGACAAGACCACCACCACAGACTCTCTTCATGGTGGGACCCTCCAGCCGGAGACCACCCCACGTGGAGGCGGAAGCCATCGCTAACGGCAACAGCGTGGGACAGACGGGCCCCTTTCTTCAGTCAGCAGTACCAGGTCCTGGAGCACCTGGCAGCTATCATTAAGTCAACAAGTGCACCAACTGTACACTCTTACCGTGGGCAGCGCTGTCACACACACTTGGGGTGGGAGAGAAAATTGGGGCTGGACACTGGGACACTGGTGCCCCCTGCACCAGAGCATTGAGGAGGTATTGCATAGCAGTGTGCATATAGGTGTGGTGTAATAGTATCACTTGCGCTAAGTATAAGTTCAGTAAACCTGTTTCCATATACTGCATGTGTATTATTGTATTGGGTCCCGTGAAGGGGATTATCCGGTACTACCCGGGTCCTTCGCAGGTGGAGGCGCTGTCACCGGAACCAACCAGGTACACCCCAGGCTCCCATCAGCGGAGGTTCAGGCCTCCTGTGAGCCTACAGGTGAAAAGCACCACACTATACTCAGTAGCACTCTCATCTCCCAGAGGTTGGGGGAAACAGCTCTACACCCTAAACATCCACGAATAACTGATATGTTTGTCTAATAAAAAACTATCACAATTCGTTAAAATCAGCCTTTAAATGTTAATATTTTATGCAAACCGAGACTGGCAACTGAAAAATATACAATTATCCTAATTTGTACACTATGTTCACTTCCACATAGCTAGCTACCATAGAAATGTATCAGTTATAGAACAATAATGAATCAATTTAGATCTACAATGTAACAACCTTCTGTAGAACCAGTAAAACTACTAGAATCTTGAACTACATCTCATAGATTTTTTTTATCAACAGAGAAAACTTTATGCCGACCTTTTGACATGTCTTAATGTCTTCCAACAACTATTCCGCTGTAAATTTGAAAGATAATGCAAAAACATTCTGGAAATATATAAAAGAGTACACTTCAAACAATATGCATTATAAAGATTTAAGAACTTAATGCTAACTAAGCCAATTAAGTATTTATTAACGGATCTGACTCCACAACAATGTCTGACTCCATACCAAGACCAACAGATATTTTAATCATATTAGTTTCACTAAACTTTCTGTGGTAACAAAGAAACCAAGGCTTGTTTAATGTACCTAATGAGGTAACATTACAGAACTTACTCAGATAAACACCACACAATGATAGAGAAGAGAACTCTTCTCTGTATGTACTGTAGCAGTTTGATTCTCTCCAGTTCGTAGCCCTCTGTATCCCTCTGGAAGGGGGGCATGACAGGGATGGGGGGTTTGAGGGCCTGAGGGAAAAGGCTAGCAAGGGTTAAGCAAATGTGGTGGTCAGAGGATGGGGGGGGAGTCTAGGGGGGTATAAGAAGATAAGGAAGGAAGGACTCACCCTCTTTTGCTTTGGTGGTCACGAGAATCAGCATGCCACTGAAGAGGTCCATAGTTGCTGCTTATGCAGGTCAGCCTGTCCAGGTGGTATGCAAAAGAGGAGCTCCCCAGGTCACTGTTAGAGCAGCTGCTCCTGGTGGCCTCCCAGCAGGGGGCAGCGCACTTCAGCACTGATTGGCAGTGGGGTGGGCCTTATGTAGCCCCTGTGGCTACCGATGAGAGAGAGATGGCGGAAGCAGAAGGGATCAGTGGTGAGATGAAGGAGAATGGGGTCATAGTTTCTCCCTTCAGAGCACGGGTAGAGGGACACACCAAAGGCAGATAGGCCTGCGGTGCCCCAGTACAGCTGGAGACGGGCCCAGTCATGGGAGCATCTGTACCCAGAAGCACCAGCATGAATGAGAGGAGGTTCCTGGAGTGCACATAAAAGACGGGGAGAGCCATACAGACCTGCCAGAAGGTTGAAGGGAGAGGAGTAACAGGAGGATTGAGGCTTGGTAGGGCTTTCAGAGTTAAAGGGGGAGTCTGAGTGGAACTGGTACTTTGGGCTCTAAGCAGTTCAGGGTAGGTTTTAGGTAGGTATAAGAATTAGGTTAAAGGATGGATTGCAGGGCCATTTGTGCTTCCTACATTTCAAAGAGTGTCATCATTGGTGGTGGTCTCCAAGAAGGAGTCAGGTACATACCGGTTTATCCACCGCATGTCATATCCAGAACGGGAGTCTGTGAATTCTGATATTGATAAGGATATCTGCAGGATGATATATGCTTCGTTTTATGGGGCAATAGAGCTGGTGAGATGTGGCACGTGTTCACTGTTAGCGAAGATGGACATCGAGTCTATATTCCGTTTGCTGCAGGTCCATCTGGACTGGTTCCAGTGATGCAGTCCCTTTTTGGATTGGGTTTTGCGGCAGGTGGTGACGAATGGGGGGGGGAGGTGGCATTACCTCAAAAAAAATGTGCTTGTTGATCTGGGAGGGGGTGAGAAGTTTTGAGGAGATAGCAGCAGTTTTTTGGAGAACCAGTGGCCAAGGAAAAAACTGAGGGCCCACAGGAAAGGCTGTCCTTTCTGGGAATTGAGATTGCCAGACATTTAACTTGCAGCACAGGATATGCCAGAGAGCGCATGGCTCAGAGCTGCACATCACTGAGCCGTCGAGGACGCTCGGCTGGCCCAATGATTAGAGATCAGTGACTCGTTTTCCAACAATTACCTCATTGTAAGTGTTCATATACTTTTTATTCCTGTCAATACAATCTTTATACTTAACACCGGTGCACTTTATGTTTTCTCTCTCATAATTTCATTGGGGTTAAAAATAAAAAAGCCTAAAACATGATTTGTATATATGGCAGTGTTTGTCTTGAATTATTCAATGGGACGGCCTTGTGGCTGGAGCCAGAAGTTTTCAAACAGAACTCTACAACTTTGTACAGATGCATATGGATCTTGGGGATTTGGAGTGTTTTTTCAAGGACGATGGTGTGTGGTGGTGGTGGTGGTGGCTGTGAAATTGTGGGGTTTTCTGCTGTGCAATAAAGGGTTGGTATTCAGGATGGAAAATGTGGGGGCTGTTGAGGCAGTGAACGGGTAGATAGCTAGCTCTCCACCAGGGGTGCGATTGATGAAGAGATTTGTGCTCTTCTTGTCTTCCACTAAACATTTACTTTGGGGCTAAACAGGTTCCAGGGTTGGAAAATAACATGGCTGTTGCATTGCCTTGTTCCAAGTTGGGGTCGTTCTAAAGGCTGGCCATGGAGGTGGCCACAGAAGGGTACGTATGCCTGGTTAACTTATGGAGAATGGGTTTGGAAGAGTGATGATATGGGCATCATGCTTGGGGTCTTAGAAGGTGTGGTGTGAGTTTTTGGTAAAGTTTGGGGCCCCATCTGGATATGTGGATTTGGTTGGGGACATGATGGCATACGTATGGGGGCTAGTAGAGTAAGGTATGCCTTCATGGGAAGGAAGTTAGCGGGATTATACTTTTTCTGTAGGTTTTACGGAGTGAGGGATGTAGAAAAAAAATTCTGATAAAGCTGATGCTTTTGGGGTGGAGAAAGGTTACGCCATCTGGGGATAGATGACGGACAGTATTGCCCGGACTGCGGGAGCGGCGGTGCAGGACACAGTCTGCAGTGGGCTTTTCAAGCTTTGAGATGGGGTTATTTACTGTAAGGCTTCTTTTGCTGAGAGTTGTTCTAAAAGCTGGCAACGTGTTGTTATACAAACAGAAGAAAAATGGTACCGTCTTCTCTTTATGGTAGACTTGGATAATGATATGCCTACCTCCTGGAGAGTGTTCTTCATGTGGCTGGATGTTGTGATGGGGTTTTTCTTTACCATAGAAAGGATCCTACGATCATCCACCACTGTTGTCTTCCGTGGACGTCCAGACCTTTTTGTGTTGCAGAGCTCACCAGTGTGTTCTTTTTTTCTCAGACTGTACCAAACTGTTGAATTGGCCACTCCTAATGTTCCTGCTATATCCTTCCTAATATCTCTCTGATGGATTTTCTTTTTTTTGCAGCCTAAGGTTGCCCTGTCACTTGCATTGAGAGCTCATTTGACCGCATGTTGTGGGTTCACAGCAACAGCTTCCAAATGCGAATGCCACATCTGGAATCAACTCCAGACCTTTTACCTGCTTAATTGATGATGAAATAACAAAGGAATAGCCTACACCTGTCCATGAAACAGCTTTTGAGTCAATTGTCCAATTACTTTTGGTCCCTTGAAAAAGAGGGGGCTAAATATTAAAGAGATGTAATTCCTAAACCCTTCCTCCAATTTGGATGTGAATACCCTCAAATTAAAGCTGATAAACTGCACTTTAAGCCCATATTCATTATTTACCTGTAACTTGAATTTATTTTGGTACACAGCCAAAATAACAAAACTTGTATCAGTGTCCAATTATATTATTATATATAACATAATACACACACACACACACACACACACACACACACACACACACACACACACACACACACACAC
Organism: Ascaphus truei; assembly: GCF_040206685.1. NCBI lineage: Eukaryota > Metazoa > Chordata > Amphibia > Anura > Ascaphidae > Ascaphus > Ascaphus truei. Next base: position 194,634,716 of record NC_134483.1, on the reverse strand, counting down.
ACACACACACACACACACACACACACACACATATATATGATATATGTATACATACACGTTTTGCAAGTTGACAGAACCTGACACTGTGGTGCAGATGAAGAATCCCAAAACTGACATATTAAGTAAAAAAATAATATAATTGAAAAGTTCCAAACACATCTTCAGTGGAATATTCCACTATTTCATAGATAACAGGCTCACCAATACTGTACAAACAACAAGGGATCAGCGGTTGAAAAATGCTTCCTCTCACAGTTTCCTGTAAAACATCATACACGTCTGTTCTGCGATTTTGGTATTTAACAAGATAGTGTCCTTGATGTAAGACCAAACAGGAAATTCATTGCATGCCTACTCTGACATCAGTTAATGCCTCACACATAAACCAAGGTATGGAAAATGCATCAGATGAATAATTCTTTGAGATCCACTACATCACAGAAAAGCAATAGCTTTTCCTACAGTATGACCTAACCAGTGCATGGAAATCTAATCTATCATAGTTACTGTACAGTATGCCTTTGATCTGATGTCTTTGCTTATTAGGCAGAGTCAATTTATTTAGGGGAACATAAAATCCCATGGTATGTTGATAAGAAAGGCAGATTGACAAAAGTTAATTAAATCAGCTAAAATATTTTGCGTTATTTGTGATTTACATGCTATTCATTAACAATACTGTATTATTTCACACAAATATTGACATGATTTGCATGCAGATTTCATGTAACAATGGAGAAGATTGACAATAATCACTGACTACCAAAATGTCTTTCATATTACGTGGCAGCTGTATTAAGGGGGGAAACAATGGCACCATAGGACAATGCAATAACCTATGTCACCAAATGTGTAACCTACAGTATGTCATCAAAGTCCTTAAACTAAAAACAAACAAAAAAATCAACAAATTAAATGCATACTAACCACTTAAGCACAGATCCACAATGCTCCGTTAAGTTGCTTAATGTGATCTTTACCTCACTTAATGTCGCGTTTACACTAACCTCATATCTACAAAGGACAATATCATCACGTTAAATCATATTTTCTCCCGTAAAGAGCACTGCGTTAATTATAAAAGCCGGTAGTTATAATCAGGGCTGAACAAACCCGCTCACCCGTGGTGAGTTGAAATGACCAGCTGTTGAGTTTGGAAGCAGAAGAGGACGTCAGCGGTGACAGAGGAGGAGGACAGAGGAGGACCACAGGAGCAGAGCAGCAGATGAGTTGAAAGGCGCGGTGGAAGAGAACTGAGGAGGACCACGGGAGCGGAGTAGAGGAAAACAGCGTGCGACAGGAGACGAGAATTGCGGACCATGTTAGCGCAGCAGGAGCAGCACAGGAGGACTGCCAAGGAATAGCGCGCCTCAGCGGCAGACACCGTTTGTCTAAATAGTGCTATTTCCCTCTCATCAGTTCAGCTAAAGATCTATTTATGGATCTTGATAGGAGTCATGCTAAGACGTGATACAAAAAGAAAAAATAACAGCATGACGCTAACCATTAAAGTGTACCAAAGAAAAAAGTTATGTAATCAAGTGTATTAAGTGTCCAATAAAGAAAAAATGTTTCCCACAAAACTGAATTTCTATTTCAATATATACAATCCTTACAGAGGCAAAGTCTCGCAGTCCAATCCTTATTAGAAAAGCCAGAAAAAGCTCCTTATCCTGAAGCCAGAGTCCTGGGAGTCCAATCCTTATTGTCAACCAGATGCAAAGAAGAATGGCCCTAATGTAGGTGCATGGATCCGCAGTTTAATGAAAAAGAAGAGGAGAAAAAAAGAGAAAAGATATAGTACAATACTGTACAAACTTTGTTAAAACAGTATTATTCTATGTGGCCTATTCTATAAACTTTGATAAGAAACTCAGAGAATTTTGAGCACTTCCCGTACGATTTGGCAAGGTAGCTATTCAGAAAGCTCAGATGGCTTCCAAACTCGTTTGGGAAGTGCATCTCCCAGAGCGGTCTCGCTCCTGCTCAAACACACCGAGCGGGAGCTGAAAATCCTGCACATGATTGATACCGGAGGCTGGTGGGGACCACCCAGAGATTCGCAGGGACCCCTGGAAACCTGGGGGTCCCCACGTGTTCCTGCAGATCCCTGGGGTTCCTATGGGTCCCAACATCCCTGGGGTACCCCTGGGTCCCCACATCTCCGTAGGGCCCAGGGGTGCCCCCATCTCCAGGTTTCTTCGGGGTCACGTGACAGCTTCCATTTTTTTAAAGGATGTGACGTCCCTCTTTTTAAGATGACATCACAACCTTTGAAAAAAATGGAAGCTGTCACATGGTACTACAACCAATCAGATGGGGGTGTACCATGTGATGCCTCAAATGGTATATCTCCCAATTCAATTGGTTGGAGTAAAATGTGATGGTAGCCATTTTTTTGGTGATGTCATCTTAAAGGGTGGGAAGCATAGGCTTCCTGATTGGCTGGCTTTCCTCCCTGTTAATGATGTCACATCCTTGAAAAAAAAGAATCTGTCACATGTTCACCAGCCAATCGGGTTGGGGTGTACCATTTGACAAGCAAATGTGATGTCACAGACCTTATATAAGGCCTGTCCTGTCTCATGTGAGCTTAAGAAGACAACGGACAACATCCGCCCCATTGGATTGGATTACAAGTAAAGAAGAAAAGAAAGAAGAAAATAACTTACCAGAAGACCGAGGATCAAGAGTTCCTGCTGCAATTGGAATGGGAGGGTGAAGACATTAAAGGTAAGAAAAACATTGATTGTATGTTACTTTTGTAATTTTTATTTTTTGTATATATTTTTTTAGGTTGCCCATTGACTGCCAATGTGTTTATCTATGTCCCTTTCGAGCTATAGTTAAGCACAGTGACCAGCAATGCATGTTTTGGCAAATGTTTTTTTTTAAATTAATTGTTATGTTTTGTATTTTTGGTTCTTGTTTTTTTTTTTTAGGTTGCCTATTGACTGCCGTAGTGGCAACCCATGCCCATATTATACGGGCATGGTGTACCACTGTGCCAATCAATTGGTTTATTGGCATTTTCTTTATTTTATTGCAATGTTATTTATTTTATTCAGTGCTTGTTTTTTTCTTTGTAGCTTACGCATTCATTGACATAGTGGCAAACCATATCCATATTATATGGGAATGATGAACCACTGTGCCAATCAATGGCTTTTTTGGCAAATGCTTGTTTTATATAAATGTAATGTGTTTTATTTTGTGCCTTTTTTTGATTGCCCATTCATTGTCAGTGTGACAATCCATGCCCATATTGGGGGCATGGTTTACCACTGTGCGAATCAATGGGTAGCAGGCTGGGGAGGGTTGGGGTAGTTGCCCCAGGGTGGGTGGTCAGGCCACCCGGGTGGGTAGTGGGGGGGTGTTAACACCTTAATTACTATAGCAGTTATAAGCACTAAGGTGATTAAGAGGTTAGTGGCCATTAGTTGTTTTGTTATGTAATGTTGCTGCCCATAGAGGACAAGGAGGAAGATGAGAACGGCCTTCATCCTGGCAGGGGTAAGTGCAACCTTAATTACCTTTATGCTGGCTGGTTTAATTTTTAATGGGCAAATGCACTATTAGCTGGATAATAGTAATTTTGCCAATTACTATATTGTATGTGTTGGGGGAGGGCACGGGGGGGGGGGTTGTTGGGGGTACAGGTTTGTTTATTGGTAGGTAGTAGGTATGTTCATGTTCATTGGGGGAATAGGGGTGAGCAAAGGGGGTACTTGGAGCAAGGTCGGTAGTTAGGCCTACTGGGTGGGTAGAGGGAGGGGTTAACCCCTTTGTTACTATAGTGGTTACCAATACAATAGTACTGCAGGGGTTAACTCCTCCCGCAACCTTCCTGGTTAACCTGGCCTAACCAACCTGGGCCAAGTGCCCCCTTCACTCACCCCCTAGTCGCTAAGGTAATGAAGCTGCTTTAATGTGATTTTTAATAATAGTGTACAGGAGAAGGGGGTCTCCTGAGCTGAACCGCATTAATTTCAGCCTCGAGGACCCCCTGCTTCCTGAGTTACAGGCTCCGGTATTGGGTGCCAGTATCCCCGCCATTTTTAAATCTCCCGGTCACGTGACGTGGGAGATTTAAACACAGAGGATATACCGGCACACCATAACGGGGCCTGTATCTCGGGAAGCAGGGGGTCCCCGGACCTGAAATTAATGTGGCTCAGCTCAGGAGACCCCCTGCTGCCGTTCACTATAATTAAAATTCACATTAAAGCAGCTTAATTACCTTAGTGGCCGCTACGGTAATGAAATGTTTTTTTTTTTTTTTAATAATACTGTACGGGAGCAGGCGTCTCCCGAGCACAACTGCATTCATTTCAGCCTCAGGGACCCCCTACTTCCCGTTACAGGCCCTGTTATGTGGTGCCGGTATCTCCTGCAGTATTTAAACCCCCCGGTCACGTGGGCCGTGACGTGGAGGATTTAAAAATGGCGGTGATACCGGCACCACATAACGGGGCCTGTAACTCGGGAAGCAGGGGTTCTCTGAAGCTGAAATCAATGCGGTTCAGGTCAGGAGACCCCCTGCTCCCGTACACTATTATTAAAATTAATATTTAAACTGCATGATTACTTGTAAAAGCCGTGAATGCTTTTATCTACTTGAAAAGAGAGAACATGTTACTTATTGCTATTAATATCACTGTAGATAATCAATTACCGGTGCAAACCTTCTAAATGATTTGAAAAATTAAAAAATAAACTGGAAATCTTGGCCTCAATTACAAAACAATTTATGATTGTTAAGTTATGAAGGGGATAACACTTGCCTGTTAACCCCTTCCTTGTTCATTCTTCTTCTGGCTATGGTTGAGTTAAATTTATTTAAAGTAACTTTAAATTGAAGCGCTATGTACATTAATGGCGCTATATAAATAAAGACATACAATACATACAATACAATTGCCCTGCAGAGAAGAGGGAAGAAAAGGACAAAGGAGGTTAACCTGAACAGGAATTAACGCAGAGGTGGTTTAGAGCAGAGAAAGCACTGTATCCTAAAGGATCCCTGAGTCCAAAGAGATATGTTCCTAGTGTCTAAAAATGGGCAAATGTGTCAATATTCGAGCCACAAATTCTCCACGTTTTCTATTTTTTTTTAACAAAATTCAGTATGCAGAAGGATTTTTACAGGTGGTTTGGACAGTAAAAAAAATGTGGGTGAATGCTCCTAAAACAGTAATGTTTTACTAGAATCCCCCCAAACAAACCTTGAAACAAAACGTGGAGAGACACCTGTGTTTAAAAAGGGTCAAACCTGACCTACCTGGGATATATGCTAACAGGATATGCAAAGTATATTGTAATGACTCCCCTCTCAATACTTCAGTTAACATCTCGTTAGTGTTAACGGGAATCTTCAAAGCTGCCTAACAATTCGTTAAGCGCTTTCTTAATGCTTCGATTTCCTGATGTTAACTTTAATGGCCGTTAGTGTTAAAGATATGAAAAAGAGGTGTGGACCACCTCAACACATAGCCACAGCAGGCCATTAAATTTAATGCAACACTTAACGCTACGTTATTTTAGGTCATGGCGTATAAGGCCAGGTACCCAGTGGCCATGTGTGTGTGGGCGCACAAAGTGTGATGACGCGTACGCTGGCAGGGAAGATAAGAATTTTGTCTTCCCGTGCCGCAACGCGATCACGTGGTCGGCGGGCAGCCATGGAAAGGCAGATATGCCTCGTTATGGCCCTGCCCTCATCATGGCCCCACCACCTGCGCATCCCATCGCTCCCCTACAGATCACTGATCACTGCTTTTATCTGTGCACGCACCGCGAGGTCACCAGGCACGCATGCAGCAGTAAATACTGGGGCCGTAGCTAGACATGGGCGGCCCCCCAAGCAAAAAAATTTCAGGGCCCCAAGATTTGCGTAAAGCAGATGTGGTGCCTATATTTAAAAAGGGAGCTAGATCACAACCGGGAAATTACAGACGGACTTCAATAGTAGGGAAACTACTTGAAAGTTTAATATGGGGTAATATTCAGGAATACCTAATGGAAAAAAAATTATTAGTAATAGTCAGCATGGATTTATGAAGGATAGATCATGCCAAACTAACCTTATTTGTTTCTTTGAGGAGGTAAGTAGGAATTTAGACCAGGGTAATGCTTTTGATGTTTGTATTTCAGGGTAATGCAGTTGATGTGGTCTACTTAGATTTTGCAAAGGCTTTTGATATGGTTTCACACAAGATATTGGTGTACAAAATAAAGAAAATTGGACTAAGTAAAAATATATGCACCTGGATTGAAAACTGGTTAAAGGACAGACAACAGAGGGTTGTCATAAATGGAGCTTTTTCAGGTTGGGCTAAAGTCGTTAGTGGAGTACCTCAGGGATCAGTACTGGGACCCCTGCTTTTTAATGACCTTGAGGTTGGAATCGAGAGCAAAGTCTCCATCTTTGCTGATGATACTATATTGTGTAAGGTAATAGAATCAGAGCAGGATTTAATTTCTCTTCAGAAGGACTTGGAGAGACTGAAAACGTGGGCAGGTAAATGGCAGATGAGGTTTAATACAGATAAATGTAAGGTTATGCATTTGGGATGCAAGAATAAAAAGGCGACTTACAAATTAAATGGAGATATATTGGGGGAATCCTTGATGGAGAAGGATTTAGGAGTGCTTGTAGACAGCAGGCATAGCAATAGTGCCCAATGTAATGCAATAGCTGCAAAAGCAAATAAGATCTTATCTTGCATCAAACGGGCAATGGATGGAAGGGAAGTAACCCCTTGGGCACCAATCCTAAGAAAAGACATTATGGAACTAGAGAGAGTGGGCACCAATCCTAAGAAAAGACATTATGGAACTAGAGAGAGTGCAGAGAAGAGCCACCAAATTAATAAAGGGGATGGACATTCTAACTTATGAGGAGAGGCTAGCTCAATTAGATTTATTTACATTAGAAAAGAGGTGTCAAAGAGAGGATATGATAATTATATACAAATATATTCAGGGACAATACATGGAGCTTTCAAAAGAACTATTCATCCCACGGGCAGTACAACGGACTTGTGGCCATCCCTTAAGGTTGGAGGAAAGGAAATTTCACAAGCAACAAAGGAAAGGGTTCTTTACAGTAAGGGCAGTAACAAATGTGGAATTCATTACCCATGGAGACTGTGATGGCAGATACAATAGATTTGTTCAAAAAAAAGGTTGGACATCTTTTTAAATGAGAAAGGTATACAGGGATATACCAAATAAGTATACATGGGAAGGATGTTGATCCAGGGATTAATCCGATTGCCAATTCTTGGAGTCAGGAAGGAATTCATTTATCCCCTTAATGGGGTTTTTTGTTTGCCTTCATCTGGATCAATAAGTAAGTATAGATATAGGATAAAGTATCTGTTGTCTAAATTTAGCATAGGTTGAACTTGATGGACGTACGTCTTTTTTCAACCTCATCTAATATGTAACTATGTAATATTAATACTGTTGTCATTTTTTATTCTCCCTCCCCATCCGCTCCCTGATCCTCTCTCTAATCATCAGCTCCCCCTCACCAGTTCTCACCCCCTCATCCTCACCAGCTCTCCCCCCTCATCATAATTAGCTCCCCCTCACCAGCTCTCCCCACCCTCATCATCATCAGAAGCTCCCCCACCAGCTCTCTCCCCCTCATCCTCATCAGCTCCCCATCATCCGCTCCCCCTCACCAGCTCCCCCCTCATCCTCATCAGCTCCCCCTCACCATGATCAGCTCTCTCTCACCAGCTCTCCCCCCTCATCTTTATCAGCTCCCCCTCATCAGCTCCCCCCCTCCTCATCATTAGCTTCCCCTCACCAGTTCTCCTCCTCTCCTCGTCATCACCAGCTCTCCCCTCCTCATCATCAGCTCCCCCTCACCAGCTCTCCCCTCCTCCTCATCAGCTCTCCCTCACCAGCTCTCCCCCTCATCAGCTCTCCCTCACCAGCTCTCCCCATCCTCCACATCAGCTCTCCCTCACCAGCTCTCCCCCCCTCATCATCATCAGCTCCCCCTCACCAGCTCTCCCCCTCATCATCATAATCATCAGAAACCCCTCACCAGCTCTCCCCCCTCATCCTTATCAGCTCCCCCTCACCATCTCTCCCTCTCATCAACTGCCCCTACCAGTTCTCCCCCCATCATCAGCTCCCCTTCACCAGCTCTCCCCCTCCTCCTCATGATCAGCTCCCCCTCACCAGCTCACCCCCATAATCATCAGCTCCCCCTCACCAGTTCTCCCCACCTCATCATCAGTCCCCCTCACCAGCTCTCCCCCCTCCTCATCAGCTCCCCCTCACCAGAACTCCCCTCCCTCATCCTCACCAGCTCCCCCCCCTCATCATCAGCTCCCCCTCACCAAATCTCCTCCTCATCATCAGCTCCCCCTCACCAAATCTCCCCCTCCTCCACATCAGCTCCCCCTCACCAGTTCTCCTCCCCTCATCATCATCATCATCATCATCAGCTCCCCCTCACCAGATCTCCCCCTCATCATCAGCTCCCCTTCACCAGCTCTCTCCCTTCTCATCAGGTCTCCCTCACCAGCTCCCCCCCCCTCATCATCATCAGCTCCCCCTCACCAGCTCTCACCATCATCATAATCATCAGCTCACCCTAACCGGCTCTCCCCCCTAATCCTCATCAGCTCCCCCTCACCAGCTCTCCCCCCTAATCCTCATCAGCTCCCCCTCACAAACTCTCCCCCCCTAATCCTTATCAGCTTCCCCTCACCAGCTCTCCCCCTCCTCCTTATCATCAGCTCCACCGCACCAAATCTCCCCCCCTCATCATCAGCTCCCCTTCACCATCCCACTCATCCTCATCAGCTCCCCCTCACCAGTTCTCCTCCCCTCTTCATCATCACCAGCTCTCCCCTCCTCATCATCAGCTACCCCTCACCAGCTCTCCCCCTCCTCCTCACCAGCTCCCCCCCCCTGTCATCCTCATCAGCTCCCCCCCACCAACTCTTTCTCTCTTCCCCTCAGCTCTCTCTTCCCCACCTCTATCTCCCATGCTTACCTTTGGCGGAAGGAGATGATCAGAATAGCAGCCGGCAGAGTTGGCCGGCAGCCTGGCCATAGCCTAACCTGGCGTTAAATGCTCCCAGCATAAAATGTTTTGTACTTGCCCAGGGTTCTGAAATGGGACACTTTGGCTCCCTATATTGCCTTAGCAATATAGGAGACCAAAGTGAATACCCTGGAGTAGGCCAAAACAATTAACCTAGACCTGTGCATTAACCCCTTGGAAGCCATGGGGGCCATGAAGACATTATGCATGCCTTCATGGTCACCAAGTCAACCAAGTGGTTAATACAAATACCCTATTGCATACAAGGGGTTAACCACCCTCTTAATCCCCCGTGGTGGCCTAACCTCCCTCCCTGCAGCACCTATCCCCATACCCACTCTCCCCGCCCCCACCCCCAACAAACCTAACCCCCCTCCCCCTCTCTGCAGTACTGGTCATTAGCACTACTAGCCAATGATGGCTAATAGGGCTAATGGGCAACCTTCTTCATATCCTTTTATCTGTTAAGTGGCAGCATATTACGCAGCATGTAACAATGGGGTACAGAGTGGCACCAATTACATAAACTGAATGTCATACAAATAAGGATAGACAAGCACAAACAGAAGGTAGTGAAGGGCCCTGCTCCTGAGAGTTTACAATCTAGAGGGAATATGGGGTAATGTGGAAAGAAAAGGTGGCTGCTCATTTTGGGATTTTATTTATTTATAAAATGTTTTACCAGGAAGTAATACATTGTGAGTTACCTCTCGTTTTCAAGTGTGTCCTGCGCACAGAGTTATAATACATGGTTGAATTCAATGAACAGTGGTAATGCATTAAATTTATATGATTATGGGCATAACAGTAACTGAAGTTTAAATTGTGTTAGAAGAGGTAGGGTGGGCCTGCAATGTGTGGTATTAGAAGAGGCCCTGCCTCATACTGATCTTATATGAGGCAAAATGGAAGGTTTGTTTGCAAACATTACATGTAGTGAATCCGGTGATTCTGGTGACACTTTACAGGCCGCACCATTTGTAGGAATTTGTACCACCAATACACAACTCCCCCTATAAGGCCGCTAGTTAATACTGTATGCTGTGAAGCCATCTACCTGCGTTAGAGAACAGTTCTACTCCCTTCATTTTACCAAATGTGACTATAAGGTAGCACCCAAGTTAAAATAAGGAGTAGCTCAGGGGTAAAGTCACTGCTCTGTGTGACCATGGGCAAGTCACTTTATCTCTGTGTCTCACGCACCAACATTAGATGGTAAGCTCTTCACGACAATGACTCATTATGCCTGCAAAATGCTATACAGGCATACCCCGCATTAACATATGCAATGGGTCCAGAGCATGTACTGTATGCAAAGCAAAAATGTACTTAAAGTGAAGCACCACCTTCTCCACACTTATCAATGCATGTACTGTACTGCAATCATCATATACGTGCATAACTGAGGTAAATAACGCATTTGTAACAGGCTCTATAGTCTCCCCGCTTGCGCACAGCTTCGGTACAGGTAGGGAGCTGGTATTGCTGTTCAGAACGTGCTGACAGGCGCATGCGCGAGCTGCCGTTTGCTTATTGGGCGATATGTCCTTACTCGCGAGTATACTTAAAGTGAGTGTCCTTAAACCGGGGTATGCCTGTATACCGCGCGGTGTACAGTATATTGCAGTGCTATATAAGAAAAAATATAGAAGTATTGAGAAGTATTTTCTAGTTTACCACTGCTGTAATGTTTACAGTTCAACGCTTGAGCGTTTCAATCTTAAATCAAATTTTGCATTCTTCATGTTATTAAACTACATGGACCGCAAAAATGATGGAGCAGGAACATCCTTTATTCACATTAGTATAATCTAATAAGAGATTCCAGCAAAGTTATTCAAATGATGGAATTAACAAAGTGGTCGCCTAGGACCCCATTCACAAAGCTGTGCTAAGTCGCACGTGAATAGGCCAGAAGGGTGTCTTTAAAGAGAAAATACGGCCCTTAGTCTCTAAATAAAAGGAAAACATCGCTTTCAATTTGCAGCTCGAAATCTCCAACTGCCACTAGAAAGCACTCAAATGTATCTACTGAAATAGATAATGAAGAGGCATACTTTCCTGCTGATTATTTTTGGTGTAGAGAGCAGTAAGGATAAGTACAAAGCAGAAATTAGATAGCATCCCTTCCTGGCTCAAGCATATGTGTCTGCCTATAATAGAAGAGCCCCATATTTTAATTTGACAGTTCTTAGAAGGATCACCAGTGTATGCCCAGGTATAGTATTGAATGCCCTCTCTATATAATGTAGTGACTTTCAGGAGTGAAAGAAAACGGTCACAAAATCAGGAAGCGACAGCAATTGAATACTATAAATGGTTGTATTAAGAGATGTAGTATTTTACCGCAGCGAGTATGAGGTATGGATTTCCTCTTGACTTACTGTATCCCTGCAAAGTTTAAATGTCCCGGTCATGTGACACGGGAGATTTAAATGTAGCCCTGATAGGTTTGGGCTATTATTCTGTCCTCCTCCTGTGCAGTAATCCCTGTTAAGGGCAGGTTGCCAGGAGTAATCATGGGTTTTTCCCCACACATACATGCTGTGCATTGAGGCAGTGAAGATAGTGTCATCAGGCTCTGTGTCCAATCACAGTGACACAGGGGTGGTGCCTATTGGAACTACTTATTGCATAGCATTTCCTGAATTTAGGGAGTTCCTCTCCACCCTTGAGAGAGGATAGTCTATCCCAGCAAGCTGCCAGGGCTCTGGCAGGCTTTGTGGCCCTCCCTCTGGGAGAAGTGGGAGACTATTTCCTTTTACTCCATCAGGGAGTAAGAGAAGAGCTAGGACAGCTCCTAGGGCCGTGACTAGGAGTGGTGTCCAGGGACTTAATTCAGGTGACAACCCTATGATGAGCGGCTAAGTGACCGGGCTGATGATGGGCAGTCTGCCTGTGGAGGAAATAAAGTATATCTTTGCTAAAGAAACCTTCTCGTCTGAGCCTGGAATCATTCAGGGAGAAGTTGCACAAAGAGGTTCTCCTTCAGAGATTCCTCCCTACCACACTGGGGATCTGTTGGAGATGGAGGCGCTGAACCACGAGTGAGTATGACTCAGCCATACCGCAAAAGCCAGTCCTGATATCATTCCCCATACCACCGCGGGAGACTCGGGGACCCCTGTTGCCAACAGGTTTGCACCACGTACACTCAAGTAACCAGTACACCATTTCCCCTAGGGTACCTGACATGAGATTGGGGGGGGGGGGGGAGGGTTACATAAACAATGCAGAGAGATACCTGTAACTCAGCAAGCAGAGGGTGCCGAGGCCAAAATTAATGCGGTTCTGCTCTAGAGACCCCCTGCTTCAATACTGTGTTATTAAAATAAAATAAAAACACTGTGATCACCTGTAAGAGCTGTGCAGCAAGGTACAGGCATTCCCCGGTTTAAGGACACTCACTTTAAGTACACTCGGGAGTAAGTACATATCGCCCAATAGGCAGCTCACGCATGCGCCTGTCAGCACGTCTTGAACTGCAATACCGGCTCCCTACCTGTACCGAAGCTGTGCACAAGCGGGGAGACTATACTTGAAAACGAGAGGTAACTTTCAATGTATTACTTCCTGGTAAAAACATTTTTCTAAATAAATAAAATAGTCTTCCATGCTAATGTACTAAGGATGAGATCATTTTTTTTTTCTTATGTAACGCCCCCAGCCCGGCTTCTAGGGAGATTACATCAGGGTGTAATATATGTCTACTCCATATGGGTGACCTGGACCCAGGGGCTGGATTCAGGTGGCTGGGCAATGAGGTAGTAAGGTTCTAAAATAATGGACCCCAGGATCTTTTGTACTACAACAGTAATTTATTTGTGTCTCCATCGACAGGGACAGTACATGTACAGTACATGTTAACAACGTAGTACTGGATTTTATAATAGACATGTATGAATACAGTCCTTCCATCAGTGTCCGCTCTTAACACTTAAATGAAGGTACTTTGACTTAGTTGCTCTGAGTAAGTGTGGGACCCGGTCCCCCTGGTTGCTTCAGAACCATCATCAGTATTGATCCAATCACTCTGGGCCCCTATAGGAATCTTGGTGACTCTTTCTTACTTGGCCCGGTACCTGGTGCCTGATTGGGAACTGCAACTTCCATACCGACTGATGAGGAATATTCGCACCAATCTGAGTTAGAGCTGATCTGCCAGCACCCAGGAACCTTCTTTTCTGAGGCCTTTTGTGGCATACCGTATACCTTTTCATTACTTATTCAGGACTCAATTCCGTCTTTCTGGGATCCGAACTTAATGGGTACGGTCCAAATCTACAACATAATAAATAGGGGGTCCTGGTCTATGCTATTACTTTATAACCATTACTTTTCTAGTCTCCCCAAGGCCCCTCTCCTCATGTCCTCCTGGAACCTAACCTTCTAGAATAGTCCCTCCTCCCTATATACCCCTAGGCAATCAGTAATCTCAGTGTGTGTGTGTGTGTCTGGTGTCTGTGTCCACCGACAATTGTCCTGGAAGTTAGGCCCGGTCAGTGGTCGGGCCCAACTTCTATATCTGGCTGCTGGATCCCAGGTACTGCACAGGGTTTTTACCCCAATCCTTCCACCTGTGCTGGTCAGCACCAGAGGTTTGGCCTGTACGGAAGTTGGGCACAACCTCTGCATCTATATATGTGAGACTTGAGTCCCCCCCCCCACATGGTTAAATTATTGAGGGAGAGTGTGTGTGTCATTTGAGTGGGGGTGGAAATGGAGTATGGTGGGGGGGATTGAGTGAGAGGGTAGAGGGGGGATTGAGTTGGAGGTGGGAATGAGTGAAAAAGGATTCGGGGTGAGCAGAGTAGGAGGGGAGATTGAGTGAGAAAGAGGAAAAATGTGAGAGAAAGATGGGGAAGAGTAGGAGGGGAAGAGTGATTGGGGCCTATTCACAAAGCAGTGATAAGTGGTTTTTGTGACGGTGAGGGGTAACCAGGCCATCAATAAAGTATTATGTCTGGCTGGTTACCTCTGATCCATATTTAGAGTTTCAGTGTCAGCTCTTGAACCTGTTTGTTGTACATGCAATGTATATAATTGTGTGACAATAAAGAATTTTCTGTGTTTTACCTTTCCAGGTGTGCCAGCAAGAAGAGATTGCTAGGCTATGAGTTTCAAGGGGGGGTTACGGAGAAAGTTTTGTCAGAATATACCTAGGTAGCGGGGTTCCTGAGTTTCTGCATACCCCAAAAATGTACATGGGAATCAGGTCGGATTCTCGGATACTTTGAGACACTTTGCTCTGGCAAAATCTCCCCATGAAAATGCTTGCGCGACTTACCACTACAAATCCCTGCTTCAGCACAGACCAGAAAGGTAAATGGGGTATAGGGATGTGTGGTATCCCTGAAACGGTGAAGGGGTCACTAGTATAAGGGGTGGTGCCCAGTTAATGCCTTGGTCACCCAGAACCTGGTATAGGGGTTCTGGGTTTACTCCAACGATATATACGGTTTGCAGTGTGTGAGGGATATGGCTAGTGGGAATAAAAGTAAAGAGTCCCATTCTACCCCTCATAACCAAAAGACAGAATAAAAGTGTAAAGTATATTTTATTAAACAGGTATGTTTATAATGTATTATGCTTGTGCACTGTAAAATAAGCTGGGACTTTCAAAGCCGGTATTCTGAGTGAGCCAGGGGGCTACCAAACTGTGGTGCCACTGTGTCTACTCGAGGTCTGGACTTGAAAGCCACAGAAGCTGCCAGAGGTGTGAAGAACATTTGGGCAGGATGGCTAGGTGAAGTACCCACGTCCTGGGATCAATGCAAGCCATTCCGGCTAGGATTCGCCTTCCCAGACCTGGAGGCACCTAGCCCCGCGGGTGGCTGCTACATAACAAGTGGCTAAGGTGGAATACATGCATGTAGTTGTACCATGTCATCCAGGGGAAACAAAATGGCAGTTTCAACCTCCCACATTACGCAGGCCTGTAGGAATCTTTGTAGCTTCCTATTGGCCCGCGAGAGATGAGGAATTTTATTTTGCAGAAGTAGCGGCGGTACCTTTTTCCAGTATCTGCCTCAGGAACCAGGGGTTCAGCCCCGAAGACCCTTGCTTACAACGAGTAAAAAAAAATGTGGGGTGTGAAGAGGGGGATGGATGTAGACTGCTTCTTTAAGAATAAAAAGTTTTTGTACCATTGTATATCTTGTTTTGCAACCAGAACATTTTGAAAGTTAACCATTTAGTGCACACTTTCTAAATCACACGGTCCCACTGTTTAACATGCGTTTCTTTCCCCCTTCTCGTAGTCTCCCTGTGGAGTGTAGAAATCACAGAGGGAGCCATGCGGTGTTCAGGCAGGTACAATTTCACATGGAGGGACTGTGTCCTTCCAGAGTGGGGCGTGATGAAGTGAGCCCAATCACGACATGATGACACAAACCGCGTCATTGCACCAGTGGGCGGGAGAAGCATGCAGGGGCTGATTTTGAAAGTGAGCAGGTCTGAGAGTACTATATATAAGACTACTTATTGAAAAAACAAATGGGAATTATTGCTGCAGGGAAACTGCGCCAGATTTATCAAACAATGCCAACCCACTGAAAAGTGTTTTTGTTTGAAAGATCAGGTGCTGTTTGTTGGCATCAGTTTTGTCCAGCTCCTGCACCCAAGACTTTGATAGAGGGGGAAAAAATCTCAAAACCCTCTGTTCTTCTGAAATGATTGACTTGATGACTCCTTCTTGAAGTCACCACTCATCAAATATAAAGACATGCTGCACCGAGCTATAGATCAGTTAATACAGGAGATATTAAGGAGAATGCAGATAGACTAACTGTCAAGTATCCAAGTGTGAGTAATAATGCAAAACATACACAGGGGGTGCTACGGTTCTTGCAAACAATGTCATACAGTTAGGGAAAGTCCATATGGGGGTGTATGCAGCATAACATAACATAACATCTGTTCCTTAGCAGGTCTTAAAATTAGGTAAATGCAACCTCAGATGAACAAAAACACATGACATATTACATCGTGTCATGATTTATTTAACAAAAATAAAGCCAAAATGGAAAAGCAATGTGTGAAAAACTAAGTACACCTTACTGCTTCCATAGGAATTAACATGCTAAGTAGCAGACAGGTGCTGCTAATCAAATGCCATTGATTAATTGATCAGCAGCAAGTGTGACCATTTCTATAATAGCCGAAGTTTTAGCAGTTTGCTGGTCTGGAGCATTCAGGAGTGTGTTAACACAATGCCAAGGAGGAAAGACATCAGCAATGATCTGAGAGAAGCAATTGTTGCTGCCCATCAATCTGGGAAGGGTTATAAGGCCATTTCCAAACAATTTAAAGTCCATCATTCTACAGTGAGAAAGAAGCAGCCTTGTTATTGCCGTGTACAGTGAAGATAATAAACCATTCCTGTTTGCATATACCTCCGGCCTGGTGTGTGATCTTACTAGGGGGAGAGGTAATCGTTCTACCGTGGAGATCACCTTTATTTTGCTGGAGTCTACGGCAGATGGAGGCACTGCACTGCTAAAGAGATATGTGGGGTATGAACCCCCAGAAGCCTGGTCCTGTGTCCCCATTACCATCGACGGACGACTTAGTCCTCCTGTTACCAGCAGGTATCATGCACCACACGTACAGTAATGGCCAAATCTCCCACCGGGTGGGGGAAACACCGTTACATATATATGACATTTTACACTCATAGACCAAACCAGATAATATCATCAAAAGGTCAGGAACGCCCCTCTGAAGTTAGCTTTTTCACAGAAAGGTTATCAAAGGAAATGCCAAGCCGTACCAAAAGGCCATCTAATGGCAGGAAAAACCACGGAAGAGTTTCATTTCTCTCAGCAGACCAGCGCACAGCGGCTTGTTTCACTTTCTGTCTTTCAGCACAAGCTAATGACAAATTCACTCGGGCTGTGTGGTTTGAAAATTAGTTTTAAAAAAATGACTTAACCCTCTTGCCGCCAGTGTGGCCAGCAGTACAATACTGTGCTAGCTCCTCTGGCACCAAAATTGTTAAGTTAAAAAGTAAAGAAAACGGTCTGTGGCTTTCTCTTTCTGTAATTCAATAAAAAAAAAGTATGTATTTATAAAAATGTAAAAAAAAAATCTCAGTTGCTATCTTGACAAAAAAAACACACAGTGCCTTCATAATAAAAGGTATTGGCCTGGTCTCATATTGTATGCTTGACTTATTCAGTATATCCCTATTGTAGTTTGCAGCCATTGAGACCTATTTTCCATGATGCAAATCCTTTGGGCACGTCACTTAAAAATGACAAATGGATGATAAAAAAAAAGTTTTTGTTTGTACAAACTACGCATGATCTTGCAACTAATACAAGGATAATATAGTCCTAGACACGTACATCTAACAACTCAAGGAAGAAAAAGCACATATCAATGGATGTGAACTAGGACTCATACGCTGCAGTATTCTATTGTTTTAATTACAGTTCATATAAGAAACATTAGGTAAAAGTACTTATTGTTCTTATTTTCGTTTTTTTCTACTTTATCTTAAGTGATGAGGTGGGAAAGGTGGCATTTGGTTTTGGAAAAATGTATGAAAAAATACAAGTTTATGTCACAAACTAAAAAGTACTGCATGTTCTGAGCAGGTTGAATAACATCATTTTCTTGTGTTAAAACCAAGACATTTGGCAGTACAGTCAGACACTTAGGGGGTTATTTACTAAAGTCTTCTGGCTGCAAAACCAGCACAAAATAATTGCACCAGATTTATCAAGGGAAATATCCTATTGCGGTCTGAGGGATTTATTTTGTTTGATAAATATCCGTGTAAAAAAAAAGTATACTTAACTGAAGGAAAATACTGGTGCCAACGAGATCAGTTTTTCGCTCCTGTACTATCTTTCCTGTTATGCTGATAGACACAGCAAAACCGAAGTACACATTTTACAAAGGTTCGCTTTTTATATACATAGATTAGAATACTGTATTACATACCTGAGAATGAGGCTGACTATGCAACCCATGCAACATGCAATAGAATCTCTTCTCCTGCCTTGTCTGGTGTCACTGATCCAAAAGGTGTCCCCAGCTTTTGTGTAGTATAGCAAGACTATAAACCTATAACATTGGGAAACTAGCACACCAGTCAAAGATTAGATTCAAATATTTAGTAGACATGTCCTGCAGCATTTTTCTCTGTAGTGATACTACTCATTAAACATTTCTATATCAGCATGCTGCATTTTGGTTTAGTATATGTTAAGAAAACCAGTGCATGTCTCTGGCCCATATGCACTCAGGGGTGCTCATATGAATGGGAGTTAAGTTGTGCTAAAGCTTAGCACCCTAGTGAGAGATTGATTATTGAGAGGGGGCAGCCATGACACAGTGAGGCAGTTCCTGCAGGACCCTTGAGTTGTTCGGGAAGCTGCTTAGAGAGAGTGCTGTAAAGCGTATCAGTGCATGCAGCAGAACCCAGCAAATCAGGAGCAGACTACCCAGAGCAAATCAGATAAAGAGACCCCAGCTGAGCAGGACTGTGCAGCAGGTTGTGATTTAGTGAGCTACACCGCAGAGGATATCTCCTGGTGCCGGTATACTGATACCAAAGTTCCTTTAGTGAAGTACATGCCTGCGACATACACACTATCTAATGAGCTCCAATGGGCATGCCATCACCCCTAACATATAGGCCAGTACCCCCAGGACTGGGAAGGCTGACAGTGATAGAGTCTACCATCCACTCACGCAGCGATCATATTGTTACTGTACCATTTATATGTGTAATAGTGTATAAGGTGATCCTGCAGTTAAGGATCACAGTGTCAGGTTATATAAAACGTTTACGTTCATATATAAAGCCTGTTATAATTCACTACCGTTGTATTGTGTCCAGATCTGACCCCAAACCACATGTATCACACACTGTAATATATATACAAAGATCCGTAGGACTCACCTCAGCGGCAGACCCTATAGTATGAGGGAAAGAGGGGGTACACATGTACCAGCTATAAGAGATCCAGTTCGGCGGTTGATGCTTATGATGTCTGAAAAAATATTTGATCTTCGTCACTTTTAAACAAAACTGTAATTCTCTCTCTTCACATCATCCTGCCTTACTGTAGCTGGTCTATCAAAGTTTGGGTGCTACCAACTCATGACATCCAGTGGTCAAATAACCCATCAAATTCTTTTAGATTAACATAATAACGTCGACCCCTCCCTTTTTCTTCTCACCTATTACTTTATCAGCCAAAATTACAGTCTTGTCATATCTACCTAATCACTCCTTCAGCATCGCCTTTGTTTGCACTTTCCTCTTCAACTTTCAGTCAGTGTCTCGATTAATTGCCTTAAGAAGAATTAGCCGTGTGATCAAATATATCTTATGTAAATATCTTACAAAACAAACATTAAAAAAGGCTTTACACGTTGTTACATGACTGAGTGCTTTTACTTTATTACACATTCAAAATGTGTTCGGCTGGGACTTTAAACTTACCGAATATGTCACATATTTGAAGGAAGCCTATCCAATTTTCTCATAATACGCTCACCTTTCTTACATGACATCTGTAGCAAGAGAAACAGAGTGGAAATCTTGTTGCTAGTCTTATAGTGAGCAGCCAATACTTGTATTGCCTTATTTGAGTTGGACCTTCTAATACCTATTATAATATTTTGTTATATTATGTTATTGTTATTTTATTGTCTTGCCGTGTATTGTGCTATTGAATATTTTGGCACAGTATGAATAACAAAATTGGAAGACATTTTTCCCATGACTGGCAGGTTCCTCAATTTCCCTTTCGCCTTGTGGCCATACCACCCCACATACCTCGGCCTCTTTCACCGCTACACATAAAACATCAAGGCTCAGCTGTGGGTGAAAATGGCCACAGTATTTTGTATTATACATAGATTTAGAGGGCCTTGCCAGCAACACGTACAATTAGCGTTCCTGACACACTTGTACACCAGCCCCTAGCCATAATGACCCAGTGTGCCAATCCAAATTCCATAACCAGCATTCCATGAGAGGATACCACTAAGCCCTTCTGATTACCAGAGAAGAGCACCAAACTCTGCCCGCGCTAAAGCCAGGGCTGTAGCCAGTGTCTAATTAAAAAAAATGCCAGCCATAGGCACTTACCTGGTGCCGCCCACCAACTACAACAGTGCCGCGCCATCCCGTTGCCATAGCAACGTGACACCGTGTGATGTCACGTTGCCGGCCGTGCATGCGCGATCGTTGCATGTGGGCTGCGCATGCGCGATCTGCGCTTGCGCTACCGGCAAGCACCAATCGCCCATACCGCCCCCACATTTGCCGCCTTAGGCCTGGGCCTATCAGGCCTAATGGCAAATCCGCCATTGGCTGTAGCACTGCCTCTCCAAACATGCTGTTACCTGGTAGGGGTGTGGGAAGCAGCTCTCCCAATCCACCAAGTGGAAGCAGAGAAGAGCCTACTTTCTCGCCACTGAACATCATCAGTTCAAACCAGAATTTTACCATAAATTTAAAAAAAAAATCTCAAAGTGAGCAACACCATATAGCTGATTAACTAAATATCAGGAGGTATAGAAAAAAAAATAATCCTAATCTTGTATATTGGTTCTACTGTGGCCCCACAACTGCAAATAGAGAAGCAGTCCAGCTTAAAAGTAATCTAAATAATTTAGGTCCATTCACCTTCACTAACACTTCATGCAATAGTGTCACCACCCAGTCACCACCCCCATGCTATACCTAACGTCAGACATGTGCATTATGAAAATAGCATGCAGATAATATATATCAGGCCCCACTCCATTTAGGGTCATCCTTAATATGTACCAGAACAACACGCAGCTCAGTAAAAAGCCTGACTCCACATATCCTTATTCACCACTCGCAATAATAAAATAACCTCCATTGCTATTTTTAAAATGTTGTATAGAACCCACTGAGTAACCCGTTATTAGAGATGTATAAACAAATTCAAGTTTGCACATTTTTTCTTCAGATTGATCAAAGAAAGTTTGTTTGAACTTTTTAGGAAAAATAATTCTAAAGGTTTTGCTGGAACTTCGAAAAGTTGTAGCAAAATTGGCTTGAACTTGTCTCTTCTGTTGAATTTCAAACGAGAGACAGAGGAAGAGGCAGAGTGGGCACACCTGAGGTATGTGGGAAAAATGCTAATTTAAATGATTCTTTGCACATTTAAATTAACATATTTCCCAGGTGTGCTCACAGGGTTCTGCACACGGGGACTCTGTTGGGAGGTATACAGGTCAATGGCCCATTTAATAAATAAGACTCCCTTTTGCCTGTCCTGCAAAAGGCATATTTCAGGGTCTTTAAAGAAACTGAAGTGCAAACTCGTCGGAGTAGTGATATAACCAATTAGGTATAATCTATGAGTGCTAAATCTAAAAAAAAAAGAGAAATGCTCCAAAGTTCTTGTGACAAACGGCACTCACATTAATTTTATTATTTCAGGGTCTGGCTGGAATTTTACTTAGCGAAAAAGTGCAAATTGTGCACGGCTCATAAACTTGGGTGAAAATTTTGTAGATCCCGGCCCTTTGTCCCTATAGTTTGCTGCAGTCTGAAGACTTAAACAAGAAGCCAACACTCCTGGCCCATGTAAGCTCTCCGTCATTAAATTGCTTATTGCAGTGCACTGAAATGTGCAAATGTAATTCTTAGCAGGTACAGATGTAGTTCAGCATATGAGGATGATGGGTGCTCCAACAGTCCTGGAATGTTATCTTCTATCCATAAGGAAATAATGGAGATATGGCTCAACTATAGAGTGGGTATACTACTACGTCACACACACCCGCTTTTTGGTGCAAAATTTGATTAGTGACAACAGTATTGTTTAGAGTATATAAGGGGGTCCCCAGTGCACTGTACCATACTCCTTGATAAAGCACCGTGTTGTGTGAGACGCGTAGGAGGGTTCACACCTCCTTGTTTGTCATGTGTGATAGACAATAAATATTTTTCTTTTTTTATTCACCTGTCTCCCTGGGCAGTGCGCTGCTTTGTGCATTTTTTGTTGCATATTTTGTTCTTGCCAGGTACAGATGTAGCACGCGGTACACTTTCCAGCACGTGGTAAGCTGCGTGACAGGGACCCTGGCTGCCCGGCACCAGAGGATTATCTCTGTGGGGTGTCCGATCCGGAAGCATGGCTCCTCCCACCCCCCACCCCCCCAGCAGCAGCACTATCTCTGGAACCGTGGAGTTTTGCTTTTTCAGCCGTGGCTCCGGAGACAATGAGTCCTGCTGCAGCTGTACCTCGCAATGGCTGATAAATGAAGGAACTTGGCATAATAAAATATAGTGTTCTACTATCAATAGACTTAACAATATACCAAACTCCCTTTAAGGAGACAGCTATCTAGTTACGGGGACCCTACAACAATGTTTGAACAGACACTTAGGGCTGGATACATCAAGCTGCGGTAACCTAAAAATGCAGTATTAGCGCCCAAAAAGGTGCCTTATTTTTATCATCAACGTTGCACCGCTAAAAATAGGGGTCTTTTTATTGGATCCGTTTAAAGCATCGGATTTGAGAGAGAAAAAACAGGCATAATACCGCATTTTTAGGTAAAAATTGTCATAAATCAAGTTCCGATATTGATGGGAATGGGATGAACGGCAGAAATACCGCAAACAATTTATCATCTAGTCCAGACTGGCATGAGCCCTGTCTTTCCTATGTATATAATGGCCAATGGACGTTATGTACATAGGCCAGATAAGCTAAAACAAGCTGAAATAGATGATAAAACAGTAATTAAAATACATTACAGTGCATATTAACCCCCTAGCAGCCCACCGGACAACTAGTCATGGGTTTCCCAGTATATAGCATATAATGGTTATATATGGCAAGTGGACAGTACAGCAGTAAGTTGAATCTAGTGATATGTAGATATGGTATTTAACTGCTTTCATTTAGTTTTCTGAATGCCATGAGGTTATGTAGCCATGGATTCTAGAAGACATTTGCCTCTTTTCCCTGAACATCCTGACTATATTAGTAAATAAGCAAAGGTCCCTTTAATGTACAGGGGAAGCAAAACTGAGTGATAACATGAAAAAGGTCACAAACCATGAAAAACTGCCCTATTGATCTATGACACAGACAGGCTCCTGGCACCTGACACGTAATGACGGGGCTTTGACATCTTCAGTCTAGTTAATGATTTTGTACTACTGTATGTCATCAGATTCCCCACAGCTGTGACGTATCCGATAGTTTAAAGCTAGGTATAGTAGACTATGGAACACTTGAATACCTTCAACAATTGTAACATAAAATAGGTTGGAGCTTCCTTCACCGACGTAGGCTTAAAGAAAAAGTCTACATGTAATACCAGCTTGTTTTATCTATCAGCTTCACATGAAGGTGTTGTCCAAGTGCTTTGCCTAAGAAAAGCAGTACATTCTGAGCTTCAACGTGGCACGGTTCCTACATGTATTGTGTGTTTGTTGTTACTTTTAACAGTCTGAGACATTGTCAAAACCAGATCAACTCCTGTATTTCTAGTAGTAACTGGACTTTCAGCTACTGTCTGGCTCAACGGCGAAGCTCATTTCTCGCTAAACTATAACTAAAGAGGATAAAGCCAGAAACTGAAATCCCCATCCGGTTCTCACAGACTTGTTCAGACTTACAGTAAGTAGCACGCATGTGTTTACCTTATCAATGTTTCACCATAAGATTACATTGACTGAGAACAGGTATCAAACCACTTAGTAATTGTTTACCCAGCAAGTCAAACTATTTTAGTATTGTAGACTGAGCAACAGAGCGTAAACAGATGAAAACAACCTGGAGAGGCACCTATTAAACAAATGATTCAATATTAAGACAAAAGTACTGTAGCAACTCCTAAAAATATTGTAGAATTGGTATGACGGAATGTCATTGAATTTATTTATTTATAAAATATTTTACCAGGAAGTAATACATTGAGAGTTACCTCTCATTTTCAAGTATGTCCTGGGCACAGAGTAAAACAAATAGTACATGGTTACAAGTACAGTTACATAAAACACAGGGTTGGCTAGAACCAAATAGTCTCCCTTTTTAATTTTTTTTGTGAATAAAAATATCCTGTTTTTCTACAATCTGTGGACATCTTTTATATATCCATTTTAGGACGTCTGGTGACAGAGGCCCATTGCCCGCATAAAGCTAAGTTACCTTGAAATCCACGTTTGGCTGTTTAACCCAAACTGCTCAGACGTTGTTCACTACAATGTCAGTAAAAGGCCAATACAATTCCCCCTTTGGCTAGTGATACGGTAAATATTTTGTTTTAGTCTATTTTAAAACAAAGTATCCGCAAAAAAAATAATTAATCTCAACGTGCATAGGAGGCATTATTACAAAGTTTTCCTTGATGTTCTAGATTGTGTCTAAAGTGCCATATATACTGATTATACATATATATTGATATCTAGTGTAGTATAATTGTACTGTATTGTTACTTATCAGGTCTCTCGTGATATATGGTGTCCACCATGCCAGGTAATTCCACTGAGAGCGAGCAATAACGGAGCTGTGTTGCTACTCCATCGGAGTCGGGTGCATGGGGTCAGGTGGGCCTCCTCCTTTCCTCTGCTAATTTTTTTTATTTGGCTTTACTGTCCATAAATTGCTTTTTCAGCATGTCTATTGTGTACACAGTATTGCCCAGCACATTGATTCAGTCAATTCTGTTTTTTTTTGTTTTGTTTGCTATTTTATTTCTGAATTTTTTTTGGTGTTTGCTTTTTTTATTGTTGTGTATTGTTAGTGTTTGGTTTATTTCATTTTTGTGTTTCTTTTGGTGATTGTTTTGACTTACTTTTGTATTTTTGGTGGTTGTTTATTTTTTAGTTTGCCCATTTATTGCTATAATGGCAAAGCATGCCCATATTATATGGGCATGCTTTAACACTGTGCCAATCAATGGGTTGTGGGGGCGGATGCTGGGTGTAGTTGCCCCGGGGAGGGTAGTTAGGCCTCTCGGGTAGGTAGCGAGGGATGGGGGGTTAACCCCTTAATTACTATAGTGGTTATTAACCGCTAAGGTGATTAAGGGGTTAGTGGCCATTAGATTGTATTTTTTATTGTTATGTTGGTGCCAAAAGAGGACAAGGATGGTGATGAGGACGCCTTCATCCTGGCAGGGGTAAGTGCAAGTTTTATTAACTTTATGCTGCCTGGTTTTATTTTTAATGGGCAAATGCACTAGTTTCCATATCTGGGTAAAAGTAATTTTTCCCATTAATGTACTGTAGGTGTTGGGGGGTGGGAGGAGTTTGTGTTTATTTGAATGTATTGCACTGTAATTTTTTTTTTAATGGATAAAAGAACTATTAGCCATCTTTGGTCAATAGCACTTTTACCCATTCCTGGTGTTGGTACTGGGGGTGGATGAGGGTGGTGGTTACCCCAGGGAGGTTTTTAGGCCTTACGGAAGGGTAGGGCGAGGGGTTAACCCCTTCATTACCTTCGCAGTTGTAACCGCTAAGGTAATGAAGGGGTTAACTTCTACTGCCACCCTCTAGCAAGGCCTAAAGTCCCCCCTAGGGCAACCCATCCCCTGTACCAACAACTATGAAGGGTCTGGATTGTAACCCTTTAATTATCTTAGCAGTTAGCCGCTAAGGTAATGAAACTGGCTGCAATTTTTTTTTTACTGCTAAGGATTGACACGAGAGGTCGGTGGGGACCCCCTGGAAACCCGCGGACACCCCGCAAGGGACCCGCAGACAACCCCAGAGATCTGGCCTCCGGTATCCTGAGCAGTAAACATTAAAGAAAACGCTTTTACACATCTTCCAATATCTTTAGCACCAGCTGTCAGCTGTCAACAAAATATTGCAAGATTTGAAAGTTCGGTATCCTTATCACTGTTTAGTGAATAGCTATTACTGGCGAAAAAAGTGATTTGCCCCTTTTTTGGCTTGTCAGATTACCTTTTGCCTCAGAGTGTTAAAGGACGTTAAAAAGCCATTAGAGCGGGATACTGCACTGTTATCACAGTTTAGTGAATAGCAAAGCAGGCAATATCGCGCAATAAGATCATTTATAGCACTATAAACCAGTTATCACTGTTTAGTGAATAAGCCCCTATATTTTTTTATTTCCTGTATTTTATTTTCACATAGTTTGTGCTTTATCTTTCGAAGTTCTTTTGAATAAGGAGTGTATCAAAAAGGAGCTGCATGGTGCATATTACATTGGGAAAGCACTTAGCTGGTTACCATTTATTTATTAATATTTAGATCTTAGCACGTCTTACATAATGTTTGCTATTTGCTGTTTTTTTATATATTATTTGCAATCGAGCAAAACCTTGTAATTACGATAGTATGTTCCTGCACTTACTACATTAATAATATTTAGTACAGCCACAAATGCATTATACAGCTCAACCCCCTTATAACATTGTGCTTGGGGTCCAAAAAATCACATCGCGTTATAAGCGGATCGTGTTAGAAATAATGTGCAATTATACGCATTGTACAATAAAGTATTTAAGATTCCAATAATCGTGTTGTAAAGTATTCATAAATACGAAAATTGAGAGCTACACTTGCATCGCGTTATAAGCGGATTTGCGTTGTAACGGATCACGTTATAACGGGGTTGAGCTGTATTATTAAAGGTAATTTTATTTTTAGGGGAAACCTCATTGCATGGTAGATTATCAGCAATTTTTGCATGGCAGTAAGCTATATTGTCGCAATGAATAACTGCCACAGGTTGATTCTATTTCTTTATGCATTGTTGTCACTTTTTCACAATATAAAGAAGGCACCTCAAAAACGGTTGTTCTCTCTAATGTCCTGAAACTTCTTGTTCTGTATTACAAAGACGATTGATCTAACTTTTTTTTTTTTTTTTAAATCTGTGCCTAAGAAAACAAGCCTTTTATGTTAGGATTACATGCACAAAAGAGATAATATCCCTTTGTAATTCAATAGAAACTCTTCAACCTATAACTCTTAGTAAATAGTGGGCTGAAGACATCTAAGAAGAAAATCATGGTATCCTTCCTTAAAGATGTGTGCTTCTGATAATTGTGAATCTGATCATTGAAAGGTTATTCCCGTCATTGATTCGCCTTCCAGATCAGCTACACTCGCAGTTTCTATTTGGCTTTTAAAGTATTTCCCAGCCTTTGTTGACTAATTGTTAATACGTTGGCAAAGAGCACTGCAAACAGCAACCCTGTTCTCACGGAAGCCCCATTTCAGCACATTAATTCACCGATACAATCTGTATACTGTATAGTCTTCTTGAAATGTTTTTAGCTTTTGTTTTCCTAACTGCAGAAAACAATGATAAAATAGGTTATATTTATGAAATATCTTAAGGAAATCATACAAGAGATTCAGAGAAATTATAACTTTATAATATATGTATATCTTTATAGTTCTAAGAAATCTTTACCTGTGACATTTACAAAAGCCAAATAAGACTGTACGACATGTACAATATATGTTTGAGGTTACACCCAGGCTCTTAAAGTATGGGTTAAAGTATGAGTTAAGAAGGATGATACTTTTGTCGTTTTAAGACCAGGGGCATCAGTAAAAAAAAAAAAATGTTAGAGATTTTTTTATATGAATTTAACAGGTGTTCCCCCACCCTCTGGGAGATTTCACTGTTACCTGTACTCTCGTTGTGTTGTACCTGTGAGGCTTTCAGGATATTCTCAGCTCTTTCTGGGTGCAGCGCCTACATTTCCAGCAGAGCTGGGTGCAGTTCCTGCAAGAAACCCCTCTTAAACACCCCTGATAAACTGCAGTCACAGGCAGGAGTATATAAAAACAGCAACTGGTCTTTATTCTTGTACATACGTACACAGCACACACTCTTCTTAGGGTCCCTGCACTCAACCCTAGGGCTTGAGGCCCCAAAGGTCTATCCTTTGCTCCCTACTCCATGGTGGAGTAAGGGGTAGTATACCACTCCCCTGTGGAAGGGGAAGGAAGATGGCCAGAGCCCTGGCTCCACACTTCCAACACCCCAGTAAATTTAGCTCTGCAGACCCTTTTGCACTCAGGGGGAGGGTCCTAGGTCTGAGCCCCTGAAAGGGTAGCGCACAGGCCTTAGGCCCACCCCCCTGTCACTCCAGGGAGTTGTTTACTGCAGTGGAACCCAGATTAACCCTATCACTGTGCCTGCACTGGTACCAGGGTTTATGGGTTAGGCAGGGCAGATTAGTAGCCAAGAGGATACATGGCTACATGAATTACATGGAAACATTGAGTAGACCTCGGAACAGAAAAATGATATACAGCACTCACTAGAAGGCAAAATAATATTTGCCGGGTGCAACGGACTACGGAGGACCCAATACCTCCAATATACAATATAAATAACACAAAGCCCAGCACACACTGTCTTTAGATAATAGAACAAATGAAAAGGGATAATGCCAAGAAGAAATCTAATGACATTTAATATGTAACACAAACCACCAGTATAAGAACCACACCCACTACATCAAAAATTGATAACATGCAATAATAAACCAGGCAAAAACAAAGGGAATAATGGAGGGGGGATAACAAATACTTAACATTTTAATGTGATGCAATGTATCTTCTCAATTCAGGTGACAATATTTTCCTAATTTAGTATTTGTACTACAGCAGGTTCACAGTTTTAAACTGGCTTTCTATTTATTCTTAGCCCTCTTCTGGTCTGTTCCTTCTTCACATATCTTTCATTTTAGAAATTCGACCATGTGTTAAAACTTGATGCATGTGATGGCCGCTCATAAGATCTACAGAAGGGAAGACAAATCAAGAGATAATGCTGTTGTCAATTTAGTTCAAATTTTCAAAAAAGTTTTGTGGTTAATATTCTCGGATATTAAAAACACTTGGTAGACAACTAAACAAACAAACGAAAGGTTCCCCACTGAATGCACTCAGATCAATCTAAGTGATATGATGTGGCAAATTTAAACTAATTTAATGTATCAATAATAAACGTAAAATAGTAGTTGTACAGAGGGGTGTGGTAAACAAGTCCAGGGCCACCCCCGAATTACATACCAAATATGTTAAAGTATTTACCGTATTACGTACATATACGGAAAAAAGGGTAAAAAGAAACACTACACCTAAACACACTGGTATATAGCCTCAGTCTATATAGATCAACTCCTGCAGAACTAAGCGCAAACCTATAATCAGGCAGTGCTTATATCTATTAAACCGGCAGTCTCAAATAGTATAAAACTGTTGATACTAAATCTGGAGGAGATGATACCTAGAGGGGTAATCTTAAAATACCAATATGTACTGGCAGCAATATAGCCAGACCAGTGAAGTGTGATGGTGTAGATGCAGAAATCGGGGTGAAATCACAGTATCAACACACCCAATTCAATCTGTATGATCAACCTAATAAGGTGGGAGGAACAACTAGCAGAAGTGTGGGATCCTGGAAAGGGCTAGCACAAAATGTGCAAACGTATAGCCCTGAGGCACGGTGCACTGACCGTATAAAGTTATAGCCTCATAACTAGGAAAACTTCGTTGGACATTAACTTTTATATTAAAAGAAATGTCTCAATGGTGATAGGAATAAAATCCCACCACGTATGGTGTAATTAGCTAGTGTCAGTTACCACATTGCAGTTCTCACCCTGAAACACATAGGGGCCTATGCAGAGAGCAGCGAATTTTCGAAATTCGCCATTTTTTGGAAATAATCGCGCAGAAAACAGCAGAAAATGGAGATTTCCGAAAAACGCGCCAATTTTTCTTTTCTATTTGTAAAACTCGCCTCGCGGCTGGCGAGAACCGCAATCTCGCCAGTTTAAAAAATATCCGTATGCAGAGAGGCGCGAACGGCATCTAGCGGCTGTTCGCGCCAATAAAATGGCGCGATTGTCTCCGTTTTGCCTCGCCAAAAAAAACTGCCGCTCGCGGCCATTGCAAAGGGAAAAAAAAAGGCGCGAATTTGTTTTAACACATTTCTGAAGCGCGCATCTCGCCAATTTAAACTCGCCACACGCATCCATGTTAAACATAGCAGAATTCGCACTTTTCTGCATATGGAGATTAAAACTCTCCAAAAAAGCTACTTTTTAATAAATTCGCCAATTTTACAATTCGCTGCTCTCTGCATAGGCCCCTTAGTGAGAGTTTCATGGGAACACACATGCTGCAAATAAACAGAACACTACATATTGCAGCAGTCTCAGTGGATAGGAGAAAAACGCTACACATGTTGCATAAGTCTCAACAAGTAGCGACTGCCCAATTATGGTGTAGTTACAATTAAATCCTAAGAAACTCATCATAATACATCCTAGCCAAATCGTGACAAGGAAGGGCTATAAACATGATGTACTTAGCTTAATAGGTAGTACTCCATGCTGGATCGTGTAGCACATAGGGAGGAAGTAAACAGGAGCCTACGCTACAATGCTGGAGCGTGTATCAGTGTGGACCGTGCTGTAGGGTGACGTCGCGCCGTATGGTCACCTGACGTACGTTTCGCGCGGGTTTGCGCTTTCTCCTTTGCACCCTTTTGCACCGGATACGATCTCTGACTATCTATTTACCTATTATTCTATGTACTTCAGCTGATGCGGGAGCTTTCCCCCTTGCCCCTTCCCCTATTTTGTACTAGACAACTAAAGTTATAACAGAATTCATCATTTTTTCTATACCAGACATGCACGTAAAGATGTTGCAAATACCACAGTCACATAATATGTTTTAATTCACCCGACAGGTTTCACATATGAATATGTAACATAAAAAAAGCAGGAAGTCTAGAAATCATGTCTGCAGTAAAAAAAAAAAAAGTCTGCGCTGTCTTCATTCGCAGCATCTGCATAAACGTGCTGAAACACGGAAAAAGAACATTTGAAAAACTAATTTGTGGATTTTGTCATCAATTGTCCGAATATTCTCAAACCACTTAAAAACAGTAATGTTAGGCCAAATAAATCCTTACACTAATGTGTGGTGTTAAACATGCCTATAAATAAGCCAAATTTCTTCTGACAGTCGAGGCATCAGCAACAAAGTTGCCAACAAAAATGTAAATACCGAATACCACTTCGATTCTCACATTATTGCTACTTGAAAATAAATAAGTTTAATACGTGCGCGATCATGCAGCAGGAATGAATTGTAGCGGGTAAGCGAAGCCTCTGCGCGTCACTCCAATCCGGAAGTAATGCAACAAAATGTTAAAAGATTGCTGGGCCAGCGGACCCGCAAAAAAATCAACAACTCACCGGGATGTTAGAAAAATAAAAAATTGTTTAATGAATTACATGCTAAAAAAAAACTGAACAAAATAGAACAAAACAAAACATTGAATCTCCTCCCACTCGTTTCACGCAATATTGTTTACCCAAAGTGTCCACAAAGTCTAGCTGAAGGCTTCGCTCGCTCATCCAATCGAGATTTCATATCAAATACTTACATGTGACAAAGTCACCACAGGGAGTTACTGTAGTCTCACAGATAATGTATGTATAACTGTAATTGATGAAGGAGGGCACATTGAATGTTAAATTACAAAATGTAAAATTTAAGTAGTTGCTTTATTAGAGCTGGATAAATCTAAATGATGTTGGAGCCTTTGAGCAACCCCCATCCCCCTTTACCTCTCCAAACGTAAACCCCAAAGCACACCAGGTAGCCACGATTGGATGGCAACAACTTTATTGATTAACAACAACTTGTTTAAACCGAATGGAAACAGAAACTGCGCCACCCCCTCCCCCCACTCACCATACCAGCTTGTCCTTAAGTAGATATCCAGCCCCATATCGTCCACCATGGCAAGCCTCATAAACTGACAAACATGAAGAAATAACAGTCAAACAATACTAACAATTTGAAAATTAGGGGAGGAAGGGTGGGCTTCTTGCTCCTGGGTGTGGGAACAGAAAAGGTCACCCCCCCTTGAAGTCTGCCTTTGAAGGGCTATGGAGGGATCTCCTCACACCCAGCCCAAACACTCCCACTTAATCTTAACCTCTTGCTACCACAACCCCCACCAGGAATGGGTAAGAGGAGAAAAGAGGGGGATCTGGAGGCCTCAGCCTGGCCTGCATGCTGCCCCACTATGAGTCAAGGATCCTTTTGTTGAAGCTTCCTTTTAACAAGCAAGAGTTTTGCTCACACAATATGTGTATCTTACTTTTACAATTATAGTATTAGCTACTGGGATAATCTGCAGAACAAAAACAATCCAATGCATAACAGTTTAATAGCTAGGCCACGATTATTCACAAAGCTGCAAAAATATGTTATTGATTCACCTGAGTGGTCAGTAAACATGACAAGACGTTTTCTGCATTTTTTACATTCCAAAATGATCATGTGTTTTTACACATATCCTAAAGAAAGATACCTGTGCAGTACACACACTACAGAAATACCATGAAATATTTAGTGTCATTTGTTTTGTGTAAATATTATTTTCTATCTATAAGCCATGATTACCTAACAGGTTATAAAACACATTAACGTAGACATGAAATTTTGCGTCGGTAGGGACTGTATGACGGGAGAGTAGAATTAAACCATTTTTTTACAGCATCACTATAATACATAATACTAAGGCATTTGGGTATTTGTTATTGGGTAACTAGTATAATGAAGCTGCGAGGTCTCAATCTCCTTTCAGTATCTTCATACAGGATGACGGTCAAAACTAAATAGAAATTGGACTAGATTTCACTGTCAAATAGTCCTTAAGTAGTCTATCATTTTGTGTTACATTACTGTGCTCATCTTGTTCTCCAAAGAGGTCTCAGCCTGATCCTTAGGTTTATTTTCCCCTACGTCTCTTTGGCATCCTAACGGAGACAGTACACAGCTTCCCAATTATAGTAAAGGAATTAAAAGAAGGGAGAACCACAATTCTGAATGTAAAATACATCCGGTGAGTTCCACCCTTAATCAGAGTTCATAAATTATGTTTCTGAACAGCCACAATGTTAATCTCTAACCGTCCAGTTAGTATAAAAACATTGGGTCTAAGATTTTGTATATTGGAAGCCCAGACTTTTGGTATCTCGTGAAAAGTAGTTGAAAAAGACAGAAAACTATTCAAAGTGAAAGAATTATTTGAAGTCGCCACTTACATACTTAAAACACATACTTAAAACACATACTTAAAAACACATAAAAAAAGTCACACTGGAGCTATTTCTTTATTTCGAATAAAGTGAAATAGGAAATTTTGAACACATTGTCCCGTTCCACTGAAACTTTGGGCGGCAAAAGTTAAATTGACATTTTTGCAGGGTTTTCTAACCTTTTGAAAAGTGTAATTGAGCCTGCATGGAAGTCATTCTCAGCAAGATTCACACATCTATAATGAAATCAACCAGACTTTTGACCTTTTTACGTCTGACCATCAGCAAACACCAAACCGAACAAGCATCAGTCAAGTGGAAAAAGTCTTGAATGAAAATCGAAGTCATTTTTTACGTTCAATTGTATGGTGATACCTGTGTGCGGAAGAGAACTATAAAAGCACTGAAACACTACTTTAGGACTAATATGCCCACTACAACGTCAAACTATTTTACATGTACTTTAAGGATGGCCATGTTCCTAGGTTCAAAACCCAAACATCACGGATTTCACATTCAATTCAAATCCCAACTCGAGCACTGGGACAAGTTTTCAAATCTGAGCCAAATTAAAGCCGAAACCCTTAAGAGCTATCCTCTGATACTATTTTGGTTTTCATTTATTTGTTAGCTTTTTTTGTATTTTCTTCTCAGTAAAAATGGTCAAAAACCTGCACATTTGTATATTAAAATACGTCATTTTTTTTACAATCAGGACCAATACATATAAATATTTTAGAATAAAAACCAAACCGCCAGTGGAATTATGTGGTTTTTTTTTTGTTATTGTTGTTAAATACAAGGATTTAGAAATGTGTGATTTGCCTGAGAATTGTAACGCATTGAACTGCTGTGTTCAATTCCACCCAAAGAATCTCAGGACAGAAAAGATATCGGGAGTGCACTTGCATGTCTTCCAGCGGCTTCCCCATTCGTGTTTCATCCTATGGTCACATGTTATGCAATGATCAAACTGTAGATGCAAATAAAGTAGCTCTAGATGGAGCTTTTGTCATTTTCTGTGTGCAGGTTTTTCCACTGTCATCTATGATCACGTTGATCAGAAACACACTATGGAGATAATTAACCTTATACTGAATATCATTTTCAGGTTTGCTGGCATCTTGTGTCACGTGATTATGTTCCAGATTGGTTGCCTGAAAATACAATAGTAATACAATTACACACAAAGAGTGGTTTTTGGAGCTGTCGGGTGTCAATAAAGCTTACACTTGAGTGTCTTTACCCTGGTCTGTGTTTATACCTGCGTGGGAGTTGCACCGCTTCTTTGTTCCTGGAACTGAAAATACAATAGTTGATTAAATAGTGAAATGAAGTACAGCTCTTAGGTTAGATGCCACTTTGTGCAAACGAGTGAGACAGATGCTGAATAAAGCAGAAGAATGTGTTTGGCTGAATTGTATACTAATGCACACATTACAAATGTGCAGATGATGCATGATTTGCAACCATTTCTCTAACGCAGCAGCACTCAACTCCAGTCCTCAAAACCCCTCAACTACGGTTGCCAGGTGTCGGGTATTGAACTGGACTGTCCTGTATTTGGATACTCTGTCCAGTAAAACATGAGAGGTACTGTAATATTGGACATGTAGGTGTCCGGTATTTTCCTCCCTGGACAGTGACCTGACGCACCTCTCACCATTGAGTCCAGTATTTTCGGAGAAGCCACCTGGCAACCCTACCCTCAACGAGTCAGGTTTTCTGGATATCCCTGTTTCAGCAGAGGCGGCTCAATCAGAGGCTCAGTCTTTGAGTGCACTTGACTTCGATTGAGCCACCTGTGCTGAAGCAGGGACTGATTGACCCACCTGTGCTGAAGTTGAGATATCCTGAAAACCTGACCTGTTGTGGGGCGGGGGCTTGAAGACTGAGTTGAGCACCCTTGCTCTAACGCAAAGTCGACATAAGAGAAAAAAATCAGCAGGTTAATGTCAGAAAAGATTTCCTCATAGACATATGCCAAGTACTATTAACATGTGGGGTGTGTAGTATCAGGTAAACCAGTTTTAATTAGCATCAGTGACTTTCCAATCACTGACTTGCACTGATGTCCTCTATGTACCGAGTCGGTGCTATTTTTATGCTAGCACCTTGCACCCTCTGGCAGACGGTGGAATCCTTTGGAAGCCTGACTGCCACAAGACCCAGACAGCGGATCCTTTTGCAAGTTAAAAATAGAACACGACGCACAGAACATTGCATGTTGTTTACTAGTGTGGCCACAAGACACAACAAATACATTAGGATTAAAAAGAGTACCATCGGAAATATCTCTTTTTCTCAAGCGCCCATACAAAACTGCTCTTCTTTTCAATGTAGGTTCATAGAAAGGTTTTTAAAACTTTTAATCAGCTCGGCTTTTTTTAATGCAAACAAGTAAGCAAAGCAGGGTCATCTATGGCTTCATTTTCCTGATGAAATCGTCAAACCATGAAGGCCCTGACTCAAAACAGTATGCTGTAAAGTCATTTTCCCCAGGCTGGAAATCTTAGTCTCATACATTTGAATGGAGCTGAACTCATCTCCAGCACTGGGAATTTATTTCTCAGCATAGCATCAATAGTGCCTTATGTAAAATGCTTTCCCTGTAAATTAATTAACCAAACAAGGGTTATCTTGCAAAAATCCGATCTTAAACATCTTATGCGCCTGAATGTGTATTATAAGGTTTGTAGTGAAATGTTCCTATTTTTAGATTACATTTCATAGCCAGGCAATTTACTTCTTATGCAATCTGTTGTTTTTGCGGCCTCTTCTCTTGCTGTTTTCTCTCTCAACAGATGTAATCCTCCATCATCTGTTGTCCTGACTCATCATATGCATCACAGATAGTATGTGGATTTAGGTGGTTATTATTAGCATCGTGACTGCACAGGATTATGGCAAAGTGGGTATATCTTCATCTTCAGAGGTAGCTAATCCATCCTGAGGTGTGGTGACATCACACAACAAGAGAAACCTTTGGCATGCTTCATTTACACGTTTTTCTAGCAAACACATTCCATTCCGATTAAAAAAAACACCTCTAGTAATCAAATGATCCAGTGATCTTCTTCTTGTTGTCGATTGTAAGGTGTTGATGCGTAGCACTATAGGCAGTGCGAGCAATCACTACCTCTTTGCAGCTGTTGATTAACTCATTGAGTGAACGCCTCTGATGGTGTTATTGGCTGCGATTTGGTATTTAATCCCATGGGCAGCCTCATCACGTGGTTCCTGACGAAGCACTATGTGCGAAACGCGTAGAGGTCACGTGAGGCTGCTTTGTGGACTTCCAGCTGTAGAGAGTGACGTCCGTGAGAGAGAGAGAGTTTCCACAGTGTGAGCGAGTGGTTTTGGTCCGGACCCTTTACATCTACTGCACCCAGCTGTTAAACCGGAGCTCTCCGGCATCACTCTCCATTTTTTGGGCAATTGTGAGTCTACTTTATTATCTTTATATTTACTTCTATTCATTATTTGTGCATTGTGTATATTGTGTGGTTTTTATTAAATAAATGTTTAAGCAGCTCATTGCGCCTTCTGACAATCCTTTTCTACATAACTGATTCCACCCTGGTAATTTGTCCACGCTTTCAGATATTTTAGCCGTCACAATTGGAATAACCGTCAAACGGGAAGTGGCCACAGTTATTACCGGGGACTGTAACTATGGTCACCGTCAGCTCCGCGGGGACTAAGTTCAGAACTGTGGGAATGGTTGCAACAGGGCGATGGGGCAGAACGGGGCAAGTCCAGCACTTCAAAGTCTTGTTCCGCGGGGTATTTAGAGTTCCATACTCCAATTTGGGTGGCAATCGGAGAGGTCATCCGTATTATGGCCTGCAACTGTCCACGCCCGAAAGCGGGAACAACTGCAGCCGGAGGCTTAGCAAGGCCTCCCATGCCCCGGAAAGCAGAGGGACTACTTCGCTTGTCCTGCCCCTGCTTCGACACCCTGCACTGCTGCAAGAAAATGTTCTCCATAGAGGGGCGGATGTTCTGCAGCAGGGGCGGATGCAGGATCTGAACAAGAAGCAACCTGTACTGCTAGTGGAGATCCCTCAGTGCTGATCACCTCGCTCGGGCGCTTGGTGTAGGCAGCAGCCACATAGGCCATAGCTCGATCTCGGGCGTTGCAAGTGGCTTTACACTGAAACCGGAACTGGGACATTTCTCCGGGAATATTGGCACAGCGATAATCTACATCCCGGATTGACACCCCCTGGTAAACTTTGGGGCTCGAGATGGACGAAGGTGTCATTGGAGGCCTGCTGGAAGATCGCAGACCCAGCGATAGATGGTTCCTCCTGTGGGGTTCAGGGATCTAAGGACGCGGCGGGCCTCCAGTCCATGAGGATCCTTTCCTCAAAGAAAAGCACATATATGTACCTGTACATGTTATTCATAGGAAGATATAGAGCACCTAAGAGAAAGATATATAGTGCTCAGTGGTGTATTAACTATACATAATTTGCCATTAATCAACCAAATTGGAAAGACTTTGTGTATTGTGTATCTCTCTGCCAGTATAACCAGCCTCACACTGATGAGACCCTATAGGTCAAAACAGCTGTTGGTGGGTAGGTTTACTGGCTATGCATCTTAACCCAGGCTGTGCTTTAAAGCTGTGCAATCCATATAGGGGTCCATGTCATATGGATTTGAAACAAAAGGTGGCACTGTCTGCTCATTTGCATGTCATTTCCCAGAATCCCTTGCTGCAGTGGAAGCACTGTATACTGGGTGATAATGGTGAAAGGAAGGGTTGCAGACCTGTCTAAGACATGCAAATGAGCACACAGTAATATTCTCTCTCTCTCTCTCTCTCTCTCTCTCTCTCTCTCTCTCTCTCTCTCTCTCTCTCTCTCTTTCTCTCTCGTGATGATGTCAACATTTTTTTCTGTAGAGATGACCTCAATTGATTGATTGAAAAATTACATTTTTAAATCACTATCGCAATACCAAGATGCAGATATCCATGTCATATGGATTTGAATTTGCATGTCATTTCCCAGAATCCCTTGCTGCAGTTTAAGTGCTGTGTGCTGGGTGATAATGGTGAAAGGCAGGGTTGCAGACCTGTCTAAGGCATGCAAATGAGCACAGTAATACTTCCATTCTCTCTCTCTCATATAGCACCAACAGTGTACGCTGGGCCGACACGACACAGTAGGAGTAAAAGTGCATTTATTACAAGTGCAGTCAGGGAATTTATTCTGCATCAGAGGAAAACTCATTGATTTGATTGTTTCAGCATTAGTTAGATATTAATCCACTGCACATCAAAAGGAGCCGTTTTCATTCCTACTGTATGTGTGATGTCAGTTTTTAACACTCTTGAAAGCTCAGTTGACAGTGATAATGTCAACAATTTTTTATCTGCAGAGATGGCCTCAATTGACTGATTGAAAAATTACATTTTTAAATCACTATCGCAATACCAAAATGCAGAACCAAAGTGGACTTGTTTTCCTAAAATCTTTGAACTTTAACATTCATTTAGTCCTAATTATTTCTGTATAAATATTTGCTCTAAATATTAGTCATCACCATTGGTCATTGTTGCATGTTGCCAAATTAAATGAAGTCAAGTCATCTTAGTTCTCAAGCAGGTTCCTCCTCTTGATTTCTGTTTCTTAAAAACCACATGATCACCCAGGAAATGAAGAGCTTATCCACAAATATTTTCTCTTTGGAGATACCAACATATTTCTTGCCAGCATTAAGGCTATCAATAACCAACAACTGTAAAAGTAATGGGATTTGAAGAGGGTTACTAATGTGAGCATACTTGTGATTATCAATAGCAGCTGCCGTCAAAGAGCATCTGCTAGGGCTGACAAACTAGAAGCTGAAGTGAGCAAACTTTTCTGCTGAAAACATTGCAAACTCTTTTGAGGTTTGCTGGAAGACCTGCTTTCCTCAAGGTCTATTGCTTCTCTTTCCTTCCATAAACACATGGGCACTTATACACATCTGCTGACTACACAGGCAGTGTCCACAAAACGACCACACATGTACTGTAGCCTTATACCACACCATTACGAGGCAGCAGTGCTTATTCCCCTTTCCACTGCTTTGTAGGTTAATCTGAGAGAAGCAACATCTACGAGGGGGAAAAAAAACTCAAGTAGGTCAATTAATTATTCCCACTATATGCAAAAGACTAGTGGTTAAAGATGAACACAGTGGCTCACCACCAGTATTTGTATACCAGTGTATATTCATAAGTGAGGTCTCTATCAGTTGAGACTACGAAAAATACATTTAGTGATAGCACAACCCACTGATTGCACCTATAAATATTAATTGAGGCAGCATATGCAAACTTGTCTCACTACTTTAAGATTTCATTTGAAAATTGCTTAGATGTTGTACATAATTAGAAAAAGGTTGTTATTTTCAATATGTGTGTCGCCTGATATATACTTTAGATGCCCAGCAATATTAAGTCATGTATTTTCTGGTGATGAGGAATACCCCAGACATGGACAGCAATGGTCTGATTAATTATTTGGGGTAATAGATGAAAATAGATTGGACAAATAGAAAGTCAAGAAGAATCAGCTGGCTGCAATCCACCTGCTCCCCAAGAAAGAGACAGAACACAAAAGCGATCCCTACACTGACCCCCTGATATCAAGCAAGGCGTGCCTTTTGTGCTGGAAGCACAGTGTCACTATTCACAAATGTCACCAATAAAATCCGAATGTCTCTCAGTGTATTGTGCTGAAGCATTCTTAATTAACAGGTCTAGGGCTGAGGTCCCCTCTTGCATCAATGAATTCAGGACAGCAGCTGTCTTTCGTGTCCTCCTTTAAACTGCATTTGCTCATGAAATTATTTTGCAAAGCGCAGTTGGAAATGGATTTATACAGTACAATATGTATCAGGATAGCTAACGGACCAACTTTAACACATTTTCTTGCATGATATACGTATATTTCCAGGCATTCACAAGTCAATAACATGCTATAACATAAATTATTTTCGACATATATCCCTGGATAGCATCTGGTCTTGGAATGCAAGCACTGAATCTATAATAGAAAGCTCATTGTCTACGCTGTTATTTGCTGATGTTCAGTATCTTCAGCTCGAAACAATTTGTCAATGAACATTATTAGGCAATACTCTTCATTACCTTGCACGTTTGTGGCAAATTAATATTGTTAATATTATATAGTATTGTAATTATGTATTTGTAACCATGTATTATTTGTCATTATACCTGTGCCCAGGACATACTTGAAAACGAGAGGTGACTCTCAATGTATTACTTCCTGGTAAAACAGTTTTATAAATTATTCATTTATTCAATGAATCATACACATTTTTGATATTTTGGTCCAGCGGTACTTAAGATGATAGATCCACTTTTTAATTTCATGTTGATAAAGAACAAATAATCACCATGAAGAGCACTATATGAACGGAAGCCCTGACATGTGTTTTGCGCCAGCGATGTCAGCCGCTGCCTTTACAAAGCTGGTGCAAAATGCGCGTCAGGAGTTCCATCCGTGTGACCGTCGTGAGCAGCAACTAATACCATGTGTGATGCTGGAGAGATAACACGTATCCAATGCTGCATGGATGAAACAAACAATTACCGGGAGAGTTGTCACTTCCGAATCCTATTGGAATCACAAGTATAATACAATAACAATAACACTGCAACATGTTCGACCACTTGTTCATTCCAAATATACTGTATAGCCGATAGGGTGTGTGCGACTCGATAAAGGACAGGCCCAATTTGACTTACTTGGCTGGGCTTTTACAGAACTGATACGTTCTTGGGACTTAATCTTGTGGTACTGACTAGGTGTGGATTATTGTAAAGAGAAAGAAGTGACATATGTTATACTCAGCACGTACAAGGAATATGTACATAAAAAAATTATGCATTTGGAAACTATGCATTTAGCATTTCTCTACTTGGGACCAGTGTCTCTTATGACATGAATTCAACTTATATTCTTGGTGTTGCTGCATATGCATCTATGTATAACTCGGGTCACAAGGACACATGTAAACATTCCTGTTATGTTTTTTTAGATAAGAATTTATATTTTTCTAACTTTATACTATAAATAAAATGTATCAACTTAAAATCAACATTTTTGCATATTGGGGGCCTCGGTTTTGGGCACGCTTTTTTCTCCTATATTTCTACATGCTAGAATTATAACAATTTAGATTTGTGCATATTTAGGATGTCTTTCATGTTAAATGATATAAGCTAAATGAGTTAATTTCCTCGGGGTGGACCACAACATTAATATGCCAGGAATAAAAAGTGACAGAAATGATAACTGTTTATTCACAGATTTGTAGTACGTTGCAATATCTTTAAAGGGACCAACATGACATTTTTGAATAAATGAAATTATAGAATAAAGAACTCTCAAAACTTCCCAGATTACTTCTATAATGTGCTGTAAATACTTGTAAAACAGACACAATATAGGCATGCAGCAATGGCTCACTAATACAATTCATTTGAGAACAAGTTGAGCATTAACACAATTAACCAGTAGTTGGCAAAACAAGTAAAGAAGAGCACTAATCGTAACCTTTACCATCTCAGAATGATATCTTCATAAATGACATGTTCAGTTAGGCATTTACTGCAATGGGTTAACTGGACTCTGTTACAGTGAAGCCCTTTTTACCTACTATATAGAAGATAACGTGAGTATACACAACAGCTACACAGTCACCCCCACATATTATATAGCATGCTGTTATTTATATTTTATTATGCACTGCAACCTCTCTGGGAACCAGTTCCACGTGCCTGCCGCTATAAAGCCAGCCATGTAGAACAGTAGCAAACATATCAACTGACAATATCTAATCTGTGAAGCTGGTGCTTTTGATTAAAAAAAAAGTGATGTTTATAATATAATGAATTCAATATCTTACAGAGCCCTGGAAAAAAGGCTTTGCTCACGATAATTCTAGCATGACCTGGATTTGTATTTTGCAAGTTAGTTAAGAACTGGCACCAACTAAGAATTGTTTAGAAGTTTTCTGAAGTGTTTTGGCATCAGTCCCAGTACATCAACCATGTACTATGTGTGTACAGTAAACAGAAGTCCGTTTGCAGCCTGACTTTCTTTTATTTACACATATTCCATCCTAAACAAGGGAAAACAGCACCGCATGCTCTGTCCCCGCAGTCACACACATACTTAGGCATGGATCATATAACCCGATGACTCCAGATGAGCATGAACAGGTTCAGCCAGTCTTGTTTTTATATATCTGTATGGAAACAGGAGTGAGCAATGAGATCAAGATACATTGCCGTTATTATAATAAAAAGGATTCAAACAGATGGCAGAGGTTTGTAGTATGCATACATGGGTAAAATAAATTCACTTTATTCAACTATTTCTGTTTTAAATGATTTTGTTAAGCTGGTGTTTTAGGTAATATTGATGCATTTTCAAATATTATAAGATTGTCAAACTGAGCCATTGATTATAAAAAAAAATTAAGATGATTACTAAATGTTACAGACACAGACAACCCATGCCCACACCTTTTATTTATTCTGGAACATAGAAGAAAAGAAGATACTTCACGGAAAAATAAAAAGGTTTATTAAAAAAAAGTGAAATTTCAGTCCACAAACAGTAATTGTATTAGAAAACTTAAGTAACAAGTAAGGTCATATTTATTTATGGGACAATTTATATTTCTCAACAGACAATTTTTTTGGGGGGGCGGGGGGTGGTTATGTACACAGATTATCATTTAATTAATTAGCAAATGGTC
Source organism: Ascaphus truei (assembly GCF_040206685.1). Classification (NCBI taxonomy): domain Eukaryota; kingdom Metazoa; phylum Chordata; class Amphibia; order Anura; family Ascaphidae; genus Ascaphus; species Ascaphus truei. Next base: position 194,591,764 of record NC_134483.1, on the reverse strand, counting down.
TGGATATAATTTTCTCCCATCTCATAGAGCAAACACAGAACATACCAGTAAACAATAACTTTATTAACACTTTCTATTAGCTATTGATGTCATTTTATTTTGCAACTTAAAAATTAGTGTTCGACTCATTTAATAATAATAATAATAATAATAATATTAATAATAGCATATTCTTGTATAGTGCTCCTAGTTTTACATAGCACTTTACAGAGAAGTTTTGCAAGCACCGGTCCTATTCCATGGAGCTTGCAATCTATTTTGGTGCCTGAGGCACAGGGAGATAAGGTGACTTGCCTAAGGTCACAAGGTGCCAACACTGGGAATTGAACCAGGTTCCCCAGCTCCAAACTCAGTGCCAGTCAGTGTCTTTACTCACTGAGCCACTCCTCCCATTTGCTTAAGGTAGCACTGCCGCATAATTTGCAACTGATTGAAGTTACAAAGTATTTGGTACTGCCTCTAAGCATCTCATTGCTAACATCTTGTTGTTGCTTTTTTTGTTTGTTTTGTTTTTATGCAAACCTGGAATGTTTAGTTACTAGTACATACTGTACTGACACTATTGCAAGAAACCCTGTTTTATAAGCACAACTACCACTAGGTGGAGCCATGACTGCCCCCATATGGAAGTCATCACTGCAGGGTGGGCCTAGACTGCACTTTTAGGGACCTGTTCCTAAGAAACGTATTATTATTGTTTTTTATCTGTATGGCACCAAATATTCCGCAGCCCATTACAATGTGGCAGAGAGGTAATAACTTTGTCTAACATTTGTATGTCATTTCCCAGAATCCCTAGCTGCAGTGGAAGCATTCTATGCTAAGAGGCAATGAGGAAAGGCGGGGTTGCAGACCTGTCTGAGACATGTGAATGTGCTCACAAGTGATATTTTTATTTGCTGTATAACAAAAAGAGCAGATATATATTAAGATAAACTTAGACAATCGGTAGGAGGGCCCTGCCAAAAAGAGTTGTATTAAATACTCTGCACAGGATAGCAGATTATGAGCCACTCCATTAAACCAGAAACGTCAAGACTCAAAAACATGGGGGGATTTGAATTAAAAACGTGGTGTTTTAATAGAAATGTCATGGCGTAAATAAGTATGATTTCATGAAAGTCTATGCAACCAAAAGTGAGTGGGACTTGACGACAGACTTGCACCTGTGCCCCTTAATGCGCAATATGTTTCAGACACAGATGCTTTATATAAAGCTCCTATAGAGGAATGTTGATTGGTTCTTTATACATTTAATGTTGTATGTCTTGCTATATGCTTCATCCTATAATCATCTGTTGTGTAAACATAGGAAGCAGAAGAAGATGACAGCTCTCAATGTGGCCTGTGCCGGGCACACTTTTTCCTGTCATGTCCTCATCTAGTTTGAGTAATGGCTATTTTAGTATTTGAGGTGCAAATACCTAAAATACTCAGGGCTGCCTTTTCAATTGCAAACTAATCATTATTGGTAAAAAGTGTGCTGTCCTTCTCCCATTCTTGATTAAGCCTGTTGTACTTGTGAAAGGACCGTCTCAAATTTCATGTGCTGGAGCAGCTGTTGCGGGGCTGAGCTGGCCCTTTCAGAGCTGTACTGAGCACCCTTTTCACTTGGCTCTTGTGTTCCTTTTGTCTTTGTCAATGCGAGCTCCCCTTTGACCCTGATGCAAGCTCCAGTCTACTTCTTTTGTCAACCTCTGCAGACAAGTTCCAGCCTAAATCAAGCATTGTCTGGGCCTCCAGCAGTCAGCACGTGCCCACATCCCCTTAATCTTTTAATTTCACCCCAGCAAGAGGCAGCTGTTACTGATACACGCAACCCTCACAGCTGTCGGCTGTGGCCTGCTGCCTGCTTACTGAAAACAAGAATGAAGAATGAAACAGGAGAAAAGTGTACTTTTTTTTTTTTTTTTTAAACAGTTGACAGCACATGTTCTTAAATTCTACATTGTCAGAAAACCCACTATCCTACTTTAACCCCATATTAAGACTCCCCATAAGGGTCTTAACTTGGCTGATTTTAGAACGAAAGAACTTTCAGCATCAAAGGGCCAGGGCTGATGGCTTGTGCCTTTTAGTAGTTTCGCTATGAAATGGTATGCAGCTAAATTAGAGGGTGTGTAAAAAAAACACAACCTTTGAGGACACACAAAAAGGCAATGTTCTTGCTCCAAAGGTGCAGTACTATTTGGTAATATATATGTTGCAATCAGTTGAAAACACTATGCAACATTCTTTGTTCCCATTTTAATATTTCTTTTGTAGGTCATATGATTTGTACAATAGTTTAGCAAATGTATGCGCAGAAGACTAAATCTAAACATGGATAGGATTAGTGGCTCTTACTAATCCCTGCCCCATGAAGCTTACAATCTATGTTTTTGGTGCCTTAGACACAGGGAGATAAAGCAACTTGCCCAAGGTCACAAGGAGCCGACTGGGAATTGAACCAGGCTTCTCTGGTTCATATTCTCAGTGCCAGTGTCTTTACTCACTGAGCTCCTTCTCCCATGCTCTCTAATGCGCAAACTTCCTGCACTGTGCCCCCCCCTGCATGTTCTCCCCCTGTGTTACGCCCTCCCCCCCTTTACCTCTAATGCAGCGTCACAGGCTCATGTGACATCACGTGACCTGTGGCGTCAATGGAGACGCGTGAACTGAAGCCGGGTAAGTGAGATACAGATGTCTCGCGCTCAAAGAAAGGCAGGGGGGGGGAAGGCAGGGGGCGGGAAAGGCAGGGGGCGGGAAAGGCAGGGGGCGGGAAAGGCAGGGGGGGAAAAGGCAGGGGAGGGAAAGGCAGGGGGGGGGCAGGGGAGGGGGAAGGCAGGGGCGGCAAGGTGGGAGGGGGGGAGGCAGGGGTGGATGAAGGTAGGGGCGGGTGAAGGTAGGGGCGGGTGAAGGCAGGGGGGCGGCAAGGCGTCACTGTGTGGCATGTGTCTGTCATGTGTCTGTCATGTGTCTGTCATGTGTGTGTGTATCTGTGTGTGTCTGTGTGTCTGTGTGTGTGTCTGTGTGTCTGTGTGTGTCTGTGTGTCTGTGTGTGTCTGTGTGTCTGTGTGTCTGTGTGTGTCTGTGTGTGTCTGTGTGTCTGTGTGTGTCTGTGTGTCTGTGTGTGTCTGTGTGTGTCTGTGTGTCTGTGTGTGTCTGTGTGTCTGTGTGTCTGTGTGTGTCTGTGTGTGTCTGTGTGTGTCTGTGTGTGTCTGTGTGTCTGTGTGTCTGTGTGTCTGTGTGTGTCTGTGCCTGTCATGTGTGTGTGTCTGTGTCTGTCATGTGTGTGTGTGTCTGTCATGTGTGTGTGTCATGTGTGTCATATGTGTGTCATGTGTGTGTCACTGTGTGTGTCGGGGGGAGGCAAAAACGGAGCTGGGGGGGTCAAAAACGGAGCTGGGGGATCAAAAACAGAGCTGGGGGGGTCAAAAACGGAGCTGGGGGGTCAAAAACGGAGCAGGGAGGTCAAAAACGGAGCTTGGGGGTGAAAAACGGAGCTGGGGGGGTCAAAAACAGAGCTGGGGGGGGTGAATACTCACACGTCTCTGTTAAGCCTGCTCCCCAGCAGTAGCAGCAACAGCCGGCAGCGCCATGGAGCATTTTGTCACCTCAAGAAGCAGCAGCAGTGTGGTGGGGACCTCTGTGTTAGAGCGCACCGGCCAATGAGAGTCGTGGGGGGGCTGGACACACGGGGTCGGGGAGACACACCGGCTAATGAGAGCCTTGGAAGGGCAGGCGGACCGATGGACCAATCAAATGGTCTACAGAGACTCACAAACAAGATTTTCAATTATATAGATATAGATGTTAGGGGTTAGAATATATGTTAGGTGTTAGAGTACTGTATATGTTAGGGGTTAGAGCATATGTTAGGGGTTAGAATATATCTTAGGGGTTAGAATATATGTTAGGGGTTAGAGTATATGTTAGGTGTTAGAGTATATGTTAGGGGTTAGAGTATATGTTAGGGGTTAGAGTATATGTTAGGGGTTAGAGTATATGTTAGGGGTTAGAGTATATGTTAGGGGTTAGAATATATGTTAGGGGTTAGAGTATACGTTAGGGGTTAGAGTATATGTTAGGGGTTAGAGTATATGTTACTGGTTAGAGCATATGTTAGGTGTTAGAATATATGTTAGGTGTTAGAATATATGTTAGGGGTTAGAGTATATGTTAGGGGTTAGAATATATGTTAGGGGTTAGAGTATACGTTAGGGGTTAGAGTATATGTTAGGGGTTAGAGTATATGTTAGGGGTTAGAGCATATGTTAGGTGTTAGAATATATGTTAGGTGTTAGAATATATGTAAGGGGCTAGAGCCTATGTTAGGTGTTAGAGTATATGTTAGGAGTTAGAGTATATGTTAGGGGTTAGAGTATATGTTAGGGGTTAGAATATATGTTAGGGGTTAGAGTATATGTTAGGGGTTAGAATATATGTAAGGGGTTAGAGTATATGTTAGGGGTTAGAGCATATGTTAGGTGTTAGAGTATATGTTAGGTGTTAGAGTATATGTTAGGGGTTAGAGTATATTTTAGGTGTTAGAATATAAGTTAGGTGTTAGTGTATATGTTAGGTATAGGAGGGGGAGAATGTAAAATACTCTACAAAGTAGTAAACAAGATTTTCTGATGTTTTTTTCTGCACGTCTATAACAAAGCTATAGGATGTTGTCGTGATGTTTCTTTAAAGTATAAATGTTATATTTAGATCAGTTTGGAAGATTTACTTCTGCTTTATTTTAGCAGGAAGATCATGGTGGCAAATAAATGTAATCGGCTACAAATCACCCAGCGTGCAAACCCTGTCAGCATTAACGTGCTAAACATTAAAGCCTTTACAAAAGGTTTGTGGGAGGCGAAACATTAATTGGGATTTTCCCTTTAGCATTATTTTTCTGACATTATCGCAACGAAAGTTGAAATTGGTGGTTAGTCCCTGGCATGATTCAGAATCTGAAAGTTTTGTGGTTTATATTTGATCTGTAGGGCATAATGTGGGTGTAAATATAGTGTTTCTTAGCTCAATAGAAAAAAAGACATTCAATATCTCTCAAGTAAATACTGTATATTATACATATAAATTGAATGCCAGCCACTAGATGAAACCTTTTCCATTCGGCAAGTCTCTTGAGTCTTAAAGACTTAAGTCTTTAAGTCTCATAATATGCTATACATAAACACCATGGCTTATCTCTGTGTTATTATGGACCCTGTTCTTTGCAATGCATAAAGTGGATATTTCTAATGTAGATTTTGGTTTTGAAGAAAACTAGATTTGCTTTTGCAACAGTATTAACTTTGAACACAGGAAATATATATATATTATATATATATATTATATATATATATATATATATATATATATATATATATATATATATATATATATATGTATATATATATAATATAATATATATATATTATATATATATATATATATATATATATGTATTGATGATTATAGATAGATAGATATCGGGGGGGCGCTAATTAGAGCAGAGGTACCTAGTAAATGTAAGTATGTCATAAAAGTTAGTATTAGTATGAATTAGTACACAAGGGTAACCCTGAACATAACAGGTTATACATTAATTCCACTGTATTTAGAAATAACACAAGTCATCACTAATGGTTAGTGGATTAGAGGAAGATATGGTGCCAAAGACGTACTTCTGCTCAAAGTAGTGTTTATTTATAGTTATTTATTTATCAAATGTTTTACCAGGAAGTATTACATTGAGAGTTACCTCTCGTTTTCAAGTATGTCCTGGGCACAGTTATGATGACAGATACATGGGTACATTAAGTGAACAGGGTTATACATTATATATATATAAAGACATTGCATTACATTAGGTGAACAGGATTATACATTATACATAAAGACATTGCATTAACAGTTAAAGATAAAATAAGTTATAGGTGTATGTAACAGTTACAGATGCTGCTGCCAGAATTACTCTACTCTTTCCTAAAGCTGTCTCCGCATCTCCCCTCGTGAAATCCCTCTCCTGGCTTCCGATTAAATCACGTATCTCACACTCAATTCTCCTGCTCACTTTTAAAGCTTTACATTCTTCTGCCCCTCCTTACATCTCAGCCCTAATTTCTCGCTATGCACCATCCCGACTCTTGCGTTCTTCTCAAGGATGTTTTCTTTCTACCCCCTTTGTATCTAAAGCTCTCTCCCGCCTTAAACCTTTCTCACTTTCTGCCCTACACTTCTGGAATGCCCTTCCCCTCAATACCCGACTAGCCCTCTCGCTATCCACCTTTAAGACCCACCTTAAGACACATCTGCTTAAAAAGAAGCATATGAATAGCACTGGATAATCATGGACACATGATACATAAATCTTGGCCCCCTGCAGACGCACTTACTAGAATTCCCTCCTACTGTCTCTGTACGTTCTCCCTACCTACCAATTAGATTGTAAGCTCCTCGGAGCAGGGACTCCTTCCTTAATGTTACTTTTACAGTATGTCTGAAGCACTTATTCCCATGATCTGTTATTTATATTATTTGTTATTTATATGATATGTATTACTACTGTGAATCGGTATGTACATTTATGGAGCTATATAAATAAAGACATACAATACAATACAATACATTAAAATGAGACAGCTTTAGTTTTGAAAGAACTTAGACTGGTGGTGGTTTTGAGAGTCTCCGGTAGATTGTTCCAGTTGTGAGGTGTGCAGTAAGGAGCGGCCGGATACTTTGATTGACCCTGAAAAGTCCCTTGGAGTCAGATCTCAGCTGATAAGTGCTGCATGTGGTAGGGGTGAGGAGCTTGTCTACACTGGCGACACACTTTATTCGAGCTCGGCTAGTCCCACGAATTCGGGTATACTCGGGTGTATTGAGGTTTGTGACTGTTTTCTGCCTGAGTGCATTGGGTTATTTTCCAGGCAGGGATTGAAGCATTTTATTCCCGCTGGCTGCAATACTGCACAGTATATATATATATATACTGCATTACAATTCATGAATTTATGCCATCTGGTAGACACGCGAAGCATTGCAGCCTATTAAATCCTAATCATTATCATTTAACAGATCAGCCGCCCGTCAGCCAGGCATGAACCCAGGCTGGGAAGGCAAACGCAACGGGGCTTGTCAGAGGTGAGGAGCGGCGCATTCCAGGTATCTGCCAGGTACATACTGGGTATTTGCTCGAATAAAGTGTGTCGGTGCAGTATATGTGTCTAAGGCCACGCTTATAGTGCTGACGATGCGACCGATGACCATCACCCATCGCCATTAGCGAAAGTTGTAATTAGGTTTTTAGCGACGTCGCTGACGATGAGGCCAGTGACATCACTAAAAGGGCGGGCCGCGCAATTTAATTGGTTTAGAGACAGTCACATGTGGCGATTGTCTGTAAAAAATCAAATTTACCCGGCTTCAAAATTTTTGGTCGCTCCGTCGCGCTTACTATAAGTGCTTGCGACAGAGTCAATGTATTTGTTTCGGAGCGACGTCTCAAGGCACTATAAGCGCAGCCTAAGAATCACCATTAATGTAATAATATCCTCTACAGATGTGCTGCCTGATTTCATGTGGCACCCGGTCACATCTGAACACCTGGACTAGAGATTTGGGGCATATTAAAAAACTTGTGTGCAACAAAAACTATGATGTACTGTGTTCAATCCCATTCACAGCTAGAGGGGCAGAGAAGGGGTGAATTAAACACGCCAAAGCTGCAAATTATTATTGCAATGCTGAATACCATTGTACTGTGCTTTGTTTCAGTTTTGAAATCTCAGAACTTTAATGTAGCACGTGATCTTTTTCCATGGGTGTACCGTGCATGTACATTTTGCAGGTGAACAGCACAAAAAGTAAACGATAAAGACAGCACTTTTACAAGTTAACAATGAAGCCTCTTTAAAATAAGTGAAACGAAATCAGAAGCCCTCATCCCTTAGTGCTTTTTTATGTTCAAAGGAGAGTCACATTAGGCACTAGTCAGACAGGTTTTTATACAGGTTGTTTTTACTCGTCATGTCTCACATCAGTGCAGTGTCCAGAAATTCATAGGCATTGTACAACAATCAGAGCATATGGTAAACGTTACACCTGCCGTGTGCTTAGCACCTGCTGAGTTTTCCGAAGAAGGAAGCAAGCCTGCTATACATTACTGGCCGGGGGCAAAAGCATTTCAGACTAGTTGCATACTGGACATGAGCCACAAGCTTAGGCTCTATATGACTCTAGTTTAACATGTCTGCGCTTTCAAGATTAGCAAATCTGCAGGAGTCAGAGGATGTAAGGAACAAAGCAGCCTTATCAATGCGCGCCTCACTAGGATATACATCTGGTAATAGAAAGATCTTTGAATTAAAAGAGTAAGGGCCATATGTACTAAATAGTGCTATGCCATAATACACCTTTTCTTGAATGACATATCACCACTTAGTAAAACAGAAGTTTAGTTTTGCTTAATCTGCATGAAAGTTTAGAGATGATCCCTGTCTCCTCTCCCTCTCTGAGTGAGGGCATTTCCGAACACAATGGGTTTATTGATCTGGGTGCTTTCAGCAAATATAATCTTAATAATAAAATTGAATCTAGGTAAAGCTCCATGTAAGGACCGAAATGCCGATCTACTGTTAATTTAATAAAATATCTTCAAGATTTCACAAATTCTGTGAATGCCTAAAAGGCAATCCAGAGAACTGAAGGGGGTGCAAACCTTAAACAAAAACAAAAAAAGATGTCTCCACTGGGTAGCAGAAACGTTGAAAAATAAAGCATCAAGTTTACTGCAAGTATTGTGTGCCCGTTCCTTTTTTTTAATATATATATATATATATATATATATATATATATATATATATACACACGCAGCTCAACACCCTTATAACGCGGTGCTTGGGGCCCAAAAGAATCACATCGCGCTATAAGCAAATCGCGTTACAAATAATGTACAATTGTATGCATTGTACAATAAAGTATTTAAGATACCAATAATCGTGTTGTACAGTATTTATAAATACGAAAATTGGGAGCAACACTTGCATCGAGTTATAAGCGGATTCACGTTGTAACGGATCATGATATAATGGGGTTGAGCTGTGTGTGTGTGTGTACTATATCCATGAGTTATTTCTGCGTTCTTAGGACTAAACCTATAAGCTTATAGCATCATCCCTTATAGTGTGCATGCAATAACTCAAATACACATAGGTTATAGTAGAACATTTACTACAAAAGTTTTGTCTTGAACAACATTTATTCTCTGTTTTGTTGGTGCAGTCTATGTTCAACTGAGCTATTATTGCGGGCCCTGAGGCTTTACGCTACACTCAGACTAACCCAGTCCCATCTGTCACAGTATCTGGGGCATCTTTGCTGCATAATTGGGCAAGGCTTGAAAAGACTGTATACACTAGGCCATGTGGCAACCCTGCAGACTAAAGAGAAAGAGAAAAGGAGGAGGGATGCTGATGGGGGTATAGAATGTAATAGTGTGACATGACACTCCAAGCCCCAGTTAATCACAGCAGCTGATAGTTGGAGAGTGCTATACATCCACTTATATCAGAGAGACCATTCATGTGAGCATACAGCTGCAACTACAAATTCAGAGTCCCTTTAATTTGAAACAGGGATTAAGGTTTTCCTCATTTGGCCCCAGTGTGGTTGCAAAGGCAACAGGCAGACCCATTGTAAGGCTATTAGGAAAGAACAATAGAAAGCTGACAGGATAATCAGGGTGAATAAAAGAAAGAAAGTTGGCTTGTGCCAGAGATCCTGCTTTAGCTCATTATGCATGAGAGCAGATGGAGTGTGGCCTGGTTGTTAGGCAGAATTCTGGCATTTTGAGGGGGAAGGGTTCCTAGAAGTATCACTAGAATACTTTGTTTTGACCAATAGGAAGAGCAATACAAATTAACAGGTTATTTGAAGTCTCCAGTCTTTGGTAAATCCTTTTGCTGTTGTGCATCTGCCTGCATAGGACATATTAAAGCCACAGTTGCACAGGAAAAATAACACAATAGCACATGCTACATCAATATCTATTTTTTCACTGTAGATTTCACTATACGTACCGGTCGTGGGAATTAAAATGAGCACATTTTCAGTATAAATTGTCATGCAACTTTCTTGTTTAAAAAATATTATTTCTTGATCTTTAACACATACATATAAAACATAGTATTTATAGGAAAATAAATATGCATGAAAAGACTGCAGCATGAGAGACTTGTTAATATATATATATATATATTATACAGTATATATATTAACAAGTCTCTCATGCTGCATAGTCTTTTCATGCATATTTATTTTTCTATAAATACTATGTTTTATCGAGATATATATACACCCAATGGATATTTTGTAACTGTTGACATATGGTTCTCTGGCATACTACATGCCTCCCAGCTCTGCATCTTTGTTGCTATGATGACGGGGAAAGCTTCTTGTTGGTGTATCCGGTCTCCATGGCAACCACAGGCCTGCACCTCTGACCTTGTGTGGTCTGGCACCGACATTCTGACGTCACAAGTGGTGGCGAAACTTTGGATCTTCTTGGCTCATTTAATACTTTTTGATTTTGTAGAGCTTTGTGTCTGATTTATTATTTATACACATATTTCTGATTTCACTGTGGAATTTGAAATCCCATCACGGTTTGAGATTAAGGATATTAAAACTAGTGCAAAACATCTAAAATATAAATATATAAACATACTTATGCAATAAATTTTAATTCAATGTTGGTTCAGGGACATGTATGTCATTGCAGAAAGCCTTCCAGTAAAATATATATAAAATCAAAAACGAATAGACGATACCGTTCTGTGGCTAACGAAATGCTTTTATTTGTGCCAGCTTTCGAGATACACTGATCTCTTCTTCCAGCGGTGTTACAATGGACTTGATTGATTATATATATCTTGATTTTTTATTTTATGAGTTCCTGTGCGTGGATTGGTTCGAGAGTAAGCTGTTCAACGGGAGTCGGTGAGTGGGTCAAGTAATGGTAAGTGAACAAAAGAAATGAATTTTATTTAACTTGTTTTTTTGCTTTTTACATGTGTTTGTTTGTTTTTTGTACATTATTTATTGCCACGGTATGTATGTATGTACAGTATGTATGTCTAGATCGATATATACATACAGGGTAAGAAATTATTTTGTTTGAAAAGCTTGCTTTGCAGTATTTAAAATGATTTTGGCTATGCTGCTATGCATAGATGTGTGTGTAATGTATTTTAGAATTAGATAGATGTAATTTTTGGGCTTGTATGCTGTACTTTAGGTCATAGTGAGGCTTGCTTTTGTATATTTTATTTTTTGGTGTACCTCTATTTTGTCTGATGGTAACTTGTTCTCTTAAACGGTTGCAATAGTTAATTGTGTAATTGGTATGGATGGTATTGTAATTGTTTTGGGATGTGATTAATTAATGCAAATTGATTTATGGTGACTTGCTTGGATTAAATAGTATACTTCTTTTGATGTAATGGTATTTTCTTTGGAATATTGTATTGTTAACATTGATTTGCAGCGTGTACATGGTGCATAGATTGTATGCATAATGTATACAATGTAAATGCAATGTTTTGAGTGGCATTTGAGGCTTTTGATTGGCATTTGATGCTTTAGATTGGAAGATGACATTTGATTTGTTTAGGAAATAGGATTGTATTTGACTGTGGATGATATAGAGAAGTGGTATTTTTATTAGAGCATGTTTTTGTTAACCCTGAAACATTTATTTGTATATTGGTTCATCATGTGTACATATATAAATATATATATATATATATATATATATATATATATATATATATATATATATACACAGTGGTTGACAAATCACCAAAAAATCTACTCGCCACACAAAAAAATCTACTCGCCACCTAGTACCAAACGTGTGGTGCTTGGGCCAATAGGAGCTCGCCATGATGTTAAATCCACTCGCCTGGGGCGAGCAAATGTATAGGTTTGTCGAACACTGTATATATATATATGTTTTTTTGTTAATTTTTTTTTTGCATGATGAAGCCACTGTACAAATGAATGTGTGAAGGGTGTGTATCGGGCCAGGGTGGCTTAACCCCTTAATTACCTTTGCGGTTATTATCGGATAAGGTGATTAAGGGGTTAATTGATATCTGAATGTAATTGCAATGTATTGGCTATGTATTTTGTTGGCAACGGACGACAAGGATTATGCTGGCGAGGGGGTTTCTTATTGATTAGGTCAGTAGAAGTTTCTTTATTTTACTATGCTAGTTAATGTGTTTAATAATGGGCAAATAATCTATTATCCCTATCTGGTAGGTTTTGGGGGGTCGGGGGGATTGATGTATTGAATGTATAGGTCAGGTTTATTTATTTTACATTCAGGGTTTGTTCCTTTTGGTCCTGCGTGAGACCTCTGGAGACCAACTGCGGTATTCTTGGGTATCTCATGGGTACCAGGCTGGTGGGTCCATGGGCGACACCTGCGGGGAGAAACCGTGGCCCCACATCTGTAGTGCCCACCCGTGGGTCCCCAGACCCCTGTGAGAACCACCTGAGGCCCCTCAGACACCTGTGGGTCTGACCCGGGGCTCCCAGACATCCGCGGGCCTACCGTGGGGACCCAATTGTGGCCCACAGTTACCGGAGGAGACCACCTGGGGCCCATGGCGCTTGGCGGGACCCACCAACAGGCCTCCAGAACCTGTATGAAACAAGTTGCTGGTACCCTGTAGGTCTGTCAGGTGACCCGTCAGGCCTAGGGGACTTGCGTGGGCCTGGGGTATGAACCCTGTATGTAAAATGATAAATCATGTATTTATGGGGGGGGGGCACAGGGGGTGCGTAATGTATTTACTAAATATAATGATGTTTATTGTGGGGCAGTGTATTGTTTTAATTGTGGATACTGGGGGTGGGGGGAGGGGGTATTGGCCCCAAGGGTATGTGGGTAGGCCTCCCTTGTGGGTAGTGGGTGAGGGTGGTTAGGCCTCACGGGTTGGGGGGTTAGTGGGCGAGGGTATGTAGGCTTCCCGAGTGGTGGGTGAGGGTGGGTTAACCCCTTAATGACTGTAGCGGTTACTAACCGCTATGGTGATTAAGGGATTAGGGGACATTACATTGGATGTTGTTATTCTTGTTTCCGTTTTGCAGCAGCGGATGAGGCATGGGCAGGATGAAGATGAGGATGACCTTCATCGTGGCAGCCGGACAAGGGTGTGTGCTATGTGTATATAATGTATTTATTGTTCTTTATGTATTTTAAATGGGCACATTCACTATTATACATTTGTGGATAATAGTAATTGTGCCCATTACTATACTCTATGTGCATATATGTGTATGTTAGGGGGGTAAAGGGGTTGTTGGGGTAATATATATATATATATATATATATATATATATATATATATATATATATATACACATACATACATACATATATATATATATATATATATATATATATATATATATATATATGTATGTATGTATGTATGTATGTATGTATGTATGTATGTATGTATGTATATATATATATATATATATATATATATATATATATATATAAAAAACAACATTACCATGCTCTCGTCCGGTAAAGAAAGACTGCACTCGGTTCAGTAATCCTGAAAAACTGTATTGGGCATCTGAATAGACAAGATAAGTCACCCAATCCGACGTTTCGGTCCTGGAATAGGACCTTTCTCAAGGGGGTGTTTATTCCAGGACTGAAACGTCGGATTGGGTGATTTATCTTGTCTATTCAGATGCCCAATACAGTTTTTCATGATTACTGAACCGAGTGCTGTCTTTCTTTACCGGACGAGAGAATGGTAATGTTGTTTTTCTATTATTTGAGACTAGCACCTGTCTATATGAACCAGAACATTGAGTGCAAGCTGTGATGTTTATATATATATATATATATATATATATATATATATTTATTTATATATATTTATTTATTAATGTAGTGTGGGGCTGTTGTGTGTGTTTTCTATTTATTGTGGTTAGCGGGGCTGGGTGAAGGGGTATTTGGCCCCAATGGTGGTTTGTTTAGGGCTTGCGGGTGGGTAGCGGGAGGCCTTAACCCCTTCATGACCGTAGCGGTATTAACCGCTACGGTCGTGAAGGGGTTAAGTGCACCCGCAACCCCCCCGCAAGCCTTAAACAAACAACAATGGCCAAATACCCCCTTCGCCCACCCCCGCTACCCACAATAAACCTGGCACGGCGGCTTAACCCCTTCATTGCCTTAGCGGTTAGCCACTAAGGTAATGAAGTGGCCTTTAAATGCATTTTTCCTGCCTCGGATGCATGCCGGGGGCCTCCGGTACTGGTATTAATGGTATCAGCTCCGGAGACCCCCGGCATCAATCACAGGCAGGATAAAGGCCTGAATTTTTTCTAAGTGCCGATCCGCCGCTCATCCGTAGCCTCTCACCATCAACTTGCCTACTTTTTGTGGCGTGCCGGATTCGCCAGAAAAATGCCATTCTAGAGTGGCGAATAGCAGCACAAAGCTACTTGCCATACTAGAATTGAGCGTGGCGGAAAAAATGGCTAGTTGAGGCGAAAAGTGCCTTTTCGCCACGCTGATGGCGGAAAAAAAAACCGCCAAACACATTGGCGTTTTTTTTGCTTTTCGCCACGTTTTTGCCCCTTACTGAATAGGGGTAGGCATTTTTGGCGTGAAACGGGCGAGAAGTGCCTTTCCGCCGCTTACTGCATGACCCCCACTGTGTCAGCACCATTTATCTGCCTCTGTTTAACCACCGGGCCATTTGGCTGCCGGCAGTTTCACCTCCAAAGTAACCCCCTAATTGTACCCCTTTCCCGAAAAAAGACATTTTACAAAATAGGCGAGGTTTTCGGGGAAATATATACCTACATAAACAAGTAGTCTTAGTGATAATTACAACTAGGTTAATAATGGTAATTAGAGAACGCTGGAAAACCTGAGGCTAAGGCCCCGTTGCACGCACCCACGTGACCGCCTTGCTTGCCGGCGGCGCGTGCAAGTCACTGCACCGCGATCTTTGGTCTGCAGTTAACTTTTTCCAGCGTGGAGGGGCGTGGCCAAAACGGGTTGGTGGGAGCGGCCATGACGTGGGGGGGCCATCAAAATATGTGGTCCCATTGGTTTACACTACCTGGCTTCAGATTGGCTGCAGGGATCCAATCTGTGATTGGTTCCCTTGTGTATCACATGACGCGTCACCGCTCCGGATCACCAGAGGCCTGTAGCTCCGGCCGGCTGACGCGTCACAGCACGTAGTCAGCCACGGAGGGAGGAGGCAGCAGGGACCACCAGAGTGCAGGTAAGGGGCTGGTGGCCCGCGCGTACGCAGCCACGCGCTCCGCCGACCGCAGCGGGTCCTCAGCCTAAGGGTCATTTATAAAAATCTGCCTGCGGCAACACTGGAGCAAAAAAATAAATAAAAAATGTACCAAATGTATCAAGAAATGTGGTTCCCATTGAAACAATCGGGTTTGTGATAAACCTGGTGCAGTATTTGCACACAACTTTTGCCCCAGATATGCAGCCAGGAGACTTTGAGAAATATCACCCTAGTCTGGTGGTTGCTCTTGAGGACTGAACTTGAGAATTCCTGCTAGAACGGGTATATCCAATGAGGTGTGATAACCAATCTCTCTTGTTAGCAGCAATGACAGCAATCTGAATGTCTGTTAACAAGCAATATTGACTATAGCACTTATAGACCATGCATACTTCTTACAAAAGCCTCTTCAAATTCGGTTCTTGTGATCAACCAACAAACCCGGTTGTCAAGTTTTCTAATCTCCCCCTATTTTTTCCTAGACCAGACAGAGTTGCAACTCCCTCTTGCAGCCTTAGTGGTATAGCATCCCATTAGAAATCATATTAGCACCAGGCATCATACGTCAGGGATGCGCAAACTGGGGGGCACGCCTCGAAATATTCTGGAGGAGGGTGCGGTGCTTACAGAGGCCCCCGCGCTCTTCCCCAGAACAATTAAATTAAATGCCAGGAGAGAGTGAGAGGCCTATGTATCTCATTTACCTTGTCTCCGGCGGCTTCTGGCGATGTGTCACCATGACAACGCAGAGTCAAATGACGCCGCGGGGTCAAATGGCAACGCAACGTCACATGAGGGGGTGTGGGGGGCGCAAAGAATAAAGTTTGTGCACTCCTGCCGTACATCATTCATTCATCATTCATTCATACCCTTATGCTATTATGGTCAGCAAGTGGTGGTTCCAAATGAAATAATTGCTTAGCCATGGATGAGTTCAAATTACCCCTTATTATTGTTATTACTCAAATTACTATTTTAATTAGTAGTATTAGTAGTCCAAATTTGCTAAATTCTTATGTTTTATTAATTAAATGTTATTTTTCAATTGTTTAACTTTATATTCCCTTCAACCACTTTACTTTTATTCACTCTTTTGGGTTCTATTTGGGACAGAACCTATATTATTTGAGTAAAATAGAAGACTTATGCACTACAAAGACTTGTAGATGTATTTAAAAAAAGAGAGTATGTTTTAGGCAATAAACAAGCAATGCTGCTGTAAATCAGAAAAAAAAACTAAAGCTTGCTACCTTTGACTCTTCCAAATTTCCTCCTCTTATTTTCCTCTACAAGTTAGATTTTTAATATTAACATTTAGCCCTCCGGACAAGCCTGACGAAGAAAGAAAAGGCAAACACGTGAGCAGCCAAAGGAAGTTTGCATCACACCGTACTTACTACACATCATCTGACCATGACTTTGCATTTTCAGGAATATAGTGATTACAACATTCTGTACATATTACAGCAGGTTTCCCAAAACCGAAGAGAAAGCAATGGGATATGTTTTCATGTTGTTGTACCGGCAGGATGTAAATCAATACATGGAAGCGTACTAGAAAACATGTTGATATCCATTTATTCTGATGTAAACACAAAGTGTGCAATTCTTAATCCTTTCATTGCCAGAAGCGCTTGCAAAGCAATACAAATTGCGTGCCAATCTGCCAGCTGAGGGCTTAACCCTTTCTGACATTTTGTCTTGCAAGCGCATATATCTTGTGAATCTAGGGTTGCCAGGTGGCTTCTCTGAAAATACAGGACTCAATGGTGGAAGGTCACTATGTCCAGGGAGGAAAATACTGGACACACACATGTCCAGTATTACAATATCTCTCATTTTTTACTGGACAGAGTATCCAAATACAGGACAGTCCAGTTCAATACGTAACACCTGGCAACCCTATGTGAATCTGCAGAATGACTCTGGGGGACCAACTGATTTAGATAGTATAAAAAATATTGCCCCCCCCCCAAAATGACGGAGCATGGACTGCTGCTTTAAAGATGTTTCCGCCCAAAGGTGTTTTTTTAGATGGGTAGGAAGTCTTGGTTCCTCCGTGTTCCTGAGATACTTACCTCCATAGCTCATGCTGGTAGCAGTCCCAGCTGGGTGTGCAATATGGCGGCTCAAATCTCCAGTGGCACGGGAGCCAATAGGTAGCTGTAACGTCACTCGTCGTGGCTTCCTATTGGCCTGTGTCCCCCCCCCCCCTCTCTGGGAGATATACTCTGGCTACAGGTCTGTGTGGTGCTAGATACCTGATTGATTCAGGAGAGGCTGAGCTTCCACGATGTTGTGGGGAAACAGGACAGGCTTTAGGCGGTTTCAGGCGGTAGTTGTTCTCATGGTGCTGCGCCTCCAGTCAAAGTAGGCTCCAGAGGTCTGCACCATGATTGGCTGTACACAGACCCACCTCCACACCTTGTCACTCAGAGAGGCTGCTCTGAATCTGCCCAAGATTACAGTATGTTATAGCCTGTATCTATCAGGGATTACATAACACGGTGGGGGGGAGGGTGAGGGGAGCAGTACAATCGCCAAAACCTACCATGGCTACACATATTTTTAAGAAATTATGCTTTATCCAAAAAGTGTACAGATATCCACATTCATGTACCAATTAGCTTTCATCAACACTGTTGTGTATTAACAGTAATATGCCATAATAGATCTCAGTACATGTACAGTATTGAGCTACAGTACATTCAATAGGCAGCTCTACCATATAAGCAAACTAAGCAGCAACTTAGGGACCCCACTATTTCAGGGGGCCCCATTTCTCCCCCATTCACAGTGAGCAGACTGTTATTAACCTATTGCCGGGGGGGGGGGGGGGGGAGTCTGTCAGCTTGTCTGTGGATCTCTATGTACAGTATAGGTCGGTTAGAAAAATATAAAACAGTGTATTACACACCAACAGCTATATAAAAAAAAGATTGTCACAACCAATAAAATGGAAAAGCAGGGTGCCCTGAAACAGGAGGGAAATGAAACCTCCAAACAATAACTAATCAATAGAGGAAAGCTCATTTACATGCGAATAAATGCATTAAAAATCCAAATTGACTGGGATCCAAAATAGCTACACAGGTTGCATACAATTTCAAGAGTTCATAGGAATGTCACACTGACTTAACACAGGACATATTGCCTACATAGACACAAGGCAGTTTACCAAGGAGGGGAAATGGAGAGTCAATGGTTATCAGTTAATGTGGAAGTCCTTCACAGGAAATTGGAAATTTCAGGTCCATACTTTGACAGAGATGAGTGCTTACCCTTATATATAATCAAATTGTCACATTATGCAACGTCAATATTGAGGACTTCTCTGGTTTGCTGTGAGAAATGTAGACAAAAAGGTGAGGGGCAATCTGATTATATAAGGGTCTGTTCTCTGTTCATTTAGTTGTATCATACTTTAGTTCTGAAGAACGGATACCCAAAATGTCTAATGGTACTCAAACATGGCCCGCAACTCCCACCAAGCCAGGCACTGTACCAGCTGTTAAGCGAGAATGGGCACCAGGAAGTCACGCTTAAATGAGCTGTGCCGACTCGCCACTTACAGCCACCTCAGGGCTTTACCAAACCATACAGTAGTGGAGCGTAAACTGGGGGGCGCATGCGGCATGCAGTAAAACCTGGTGTGCGTGGGCCAGCAGACGCTGTGCGCAGGCGGGCGGCCAAGAAGCTATGCGTGGGCGGGCGGCCGAACAAGCTGGGGGCGGGCGGGCTGCCGAACAAGCTGGGGGCGAGCGGCCGAACAGGATAGTGCAGGAGGCGGCCACGTGATGGTGTGAGTGCACGCGCGAGGGCTTCGGAGGTACGGGGGAAGAGCACGCCCCAGCGCTGTGATGTAAAACACCTCTCCCTCCGGTGTCTGCCCTGCAATAGCGCTGTGGTCCTGCTCTCCTTTTCAAGCGCGAACAGTTGAAATATGTAAGTATTTAGACGTATTTGTATTTACATTGTATACTGTTTAATAAAGGATTTTTTTTCATGTGATTTTGATTACATCAGGCAGGGGGAGCCCGAGAAATTTCATGGGTGAAAAGGGGGGCTCGGCATAAAAAGTTTGCTCTGGCCATAGAGTCTCGTCTGGCAAGGTTGAAGCGCACTTCCTGCCCTGCACAGGATTTATATAACCTCCCCAGCCCCACCTCTCATCTCCCCCACGTCACAGACCAATGAGGTGTGGGGTGAAGGGGCAGGGGAGAAACATGGCCCCACAGAATGGGGAAGGTAGGGGGAGCCTAGTCCTGGCAGTCATGCCGCCCTATCACCTCCTGGGGGCTCAAGGGTACTGGTCACTCACCAGCAATGGTTTGCTGCCCTGCAGCAGTGATCACTGCTGCAAGCTCTTACAGTCATATGGCAGCCTTTGGGCTTCTGCCTCCTGGTCGCACACCCATCCAACTGTGGCACTGTCCAGAGGGATCAGTGGCCAAACTACCACCTAGGACGCCCGGGCATGTCCAGGGGACCCCAACTTTAGAGGTGGGGGCCTGAAAGGAGTCAGGAACCTCCCTATGGATTTAATGAACCCCCCCCCCCAAGCAGTTACAGAGGCCCCGCGCTCTTCCCCCCAGCAATGCAACTGATTGCCAGGGGGAACAGCGAGGCCTCTGTAAGAGCAGCCCTCCTTCATTGACTTCTTCATGGTGACGCAACATCACATGGCAGCACATTGCCATGACAACGCGCTGACACGTGATGCCATAACGTCATGATGTTAGGACTCTGTGACGTTGCCCGGGGAGCCCTTATGGCGTAGTTATGCCACTGAGAGGGACAGTCCACTAGAGGCATTGCAAGGCTTTGCTGTGAGCGATGCTTTTCTAAATCATCGCAGTTTGCGATAGTATAGAGCCTGAATTAAAAAAAGACCTACACTGTGGCAAAGATCTTTAAACTGTAATTTAGAAATTAAGCAATATTTATGCTGACATAACAGGAAGGGGAGGATATTTCTAAAATATTTTTTTTCTTTGAATATTTTTCTTTGCAAATTTGGAAATAAATAAATAAATAATGTAAAATTGGCATTATCCATTGACTTGAATGGGAGTTAATGCGAGTTTGGGTGCAATCACCTGTAACATAGCTTGATGAACAACCATATTAGTGCACAAATAGGAAAATATAACCTCTATCATACCTCAGGGTTATTTACTAAAAAAAAAAACCAGCTTCAAAACTTGTGCAAAAGCTTGGCCAAGATTTATTAAAAGAAAAAATCCTGTTGGTATTAATGGGATTCCTTTTGTTCAGTAAATTTGGTTGTATTTTTTGCACCAGTTTTACATCCTTCAGACTGACAAATAGCCTCCTTGAACCACTGTGTTACAAGCCTCACTGGCACTGATGGGGAGAAAAAATAAAGAGCTAAGACAGTATTTTTCAACAGGTGTTCCTAGGAGTCCTTGGGTCACCGGCCAGCCCTAAAGGGTCCTCTGCAATTTTCAGGTCATTTGAAAATTGCACCAAATACAGAAACATTTACAGTACAATGCATCAAATCTCAAATGCACTATTAGAGTGAGTTGGGGTTCCTTCCAATGCATCAAATCTCAGATGCGCTATTTGAGAGGTTACAGTTCCTTACAATGCATCTGATCTCAGACGTGCTATTAGAGAGGGTTGGAGTTCCTTACAATGTATCTGATCTCAGACGCGCTATTAGAGAGGGTTGGGGTTCCTTACAATGCATCTGATCTCAGACGCGCTATTAGAGAGGGTTGGGGTTCCTTACAATCCATCTGATCCCAGATGCACTATAAAAGAGAGTTGGGGTTCCTTTCAATGCATCTGATCTCAGATTCGCTATTAGAGAGGGTTGTGGTTCCTTACAACACATCTGATCTCAGACGCACTATTAGAGAGGGTTGGGGTTCCTTAATAATGCATCTGATCTCAGACACGCTATTAGAGAGGGTTGGGGTTCCTTACAATGCATCTGATCTCAGACGCGCTATTAGAAGGGTTTGAGGTTCCTTATAATGCATCTGATCTCAGACACACTATTAGAGAGGGTTGGGGTTCCTTTCAATGCATCTGATCTCAGGTGCGCTATTAGAGAGGGTTGGGGTTCCTTACAATGCATCTGATCTCAGACATGCTATTAGAGAGGGTTGGGGTTCCTTACAATGCATCTGATACCAGACACACTATAAGAGGGGGTTGTGGTTCCTTACAATGCATCTGATCTCAGGCGCGCTATTAGAGAGGGTTGGGGTTCTTTACAATGATCTGATTCCAAACACACTATAAGAGAGGGTTGGGGTTCCTTTCAATGCATCTGATCTCAGACAAGCTATTAGAAGGGGTTGAGGTTCCTTATAATGCATCTGATCCCAGACGCACTATAAGAGAGGGTTGGGGTTCCTTTCAATGCATCTGATCTCAGACGCACTATTAGAGAGGGTTGGGATTTCTCAGAATTTTACAACATAATTATAGGGTTCCTTAATAAAAAAAAATTGGAAACCACTGATCTAGGAGATCACAGCTATATTTACAAATACTGTCTCTATGATAAAACTGTACTTGTAAATATAAAATGTTGTTGTGAATAGTTATTTTGTTTCAGTTTGTAACCAGTTTGATCTAACTATTGGTAAGCAAATAGGGAACCTCTGTAATTGTATTAAAAAAAATGGGTTCCTTATGAAAAAAGAGCGATGAACACTGCATTCAAGCACAAGTACATTTGAGACATTTTATCAAACAGCATTTCAGATACGCCAGCCCTCTAGTCAAGTTTGAAACAATGCACTGTACCACAAGCATACAATATACAGCATTCAGTAACAACATGTTCTTGTTTTCTCATTTGCACAGAATGTTATACAGACGTATATTTTTCTACCATTTCAGTGACATATTTTTGTTCTTTAATACATGCTGCATTGTGAAGGTAATTTGTTAATATTTATGTTATGTGAGGTTCTGAATAAATGAATAGCTTATTTACAGAAATGTGATGTCTCCGCTTAAATAAGTGTTCACTGTTCAGTGTGACTTTTGGAATAATGGGAACCTACTAATTTTAATAAGCAGAAATATAAATATTGCAAGAGGTTTTTTCAGTTTTGCATTTCATTTAAAAAAAGAATGTTCTGGAAGTACTCTGCAATATTTAAAATGAGTTAAATGGTTGAGACGGAATGCTTCTTCCTTTACATTGAATGTTATAAGAAACATGATAGATTCTTGTACACTACTAACAAAGGACAGATTGTCTTACATAAAGCGCTGACAATTGAATACATGATATGTAAACATTAATAAACAGCAATACTACATCCCGCTGCCCCCCTTTTTTTATTTGTATTATTTTGTATATGTAAAGCATGTGACAATGTATAATTCTACATTCTTAACCAAGCTGGCAATCGTTTGGTGCTCCTGTTATAAATCTGTAAAAATCCTGACTTTGTGACTATCATAATGGCTGCTTCAGTCCGTGTAACTCAGCAGCTACAATGTATCCTTATATTACTAAGGTGACATTATCTATTGTTACAGTTTACAGCTCAAACTTCTGAGAATATTGGCAATAAATTATCACAAATATAAAAGTGTTGCAAAAATCTTGCACTGCTTGGGAGGAGCGCTAAAACCTGCTATAGAAATCAAAGGATGCTCAGTATATAAAAACTCATTAAAAATGGCATTAAGAGTTGAATAATAAAAATAATAACACTTTTAAAAATACAGTATTATCTAATACTACAGAACTGGTTTATTTATTTTTTAAAACATATATGATTATACATGTTCTGCTGCTTTAAAATACGGCTCAAATAACAGCTTATATACTCACAAGAAAGAGGGGAGCAACATTTATCAACCTGCTTTTCTAAATCATCACAGTTTGCATGATTTTCTGACTATATATAACTGCATAGCAACTGATATCTCTGTCCTCAGTAATGTCCCATTGTGTCCCCAGTTTGTGCTCAAAGTGGTAATAGACTATTGCAGCGGATCCAACAGTCTCTGCAATAGCCAGTGAAAGCATAGTGGCCAAGTGACAGTTCTCCACACTGATTCTTTAAAGTCTATAGAATGATGTTATTCCAAAGTACTACACATGGTATCCCCCCGTCATGCTTTTGGTTGTAGATTTGGTGTGTGTGAAACATTGTCTACAGTCTACACATCAAAAACAGCAAACTGCCACTTGAATCTGACTGATCTCTGGTAACAACTAGTGTATGTTTCCCAAACTGTCTGGAAGGGACTGAGCTGCTGCAGAGAAAGGAGCAAGAAAGCACAACATGCTGGACAATCAGCCACAGGTGGCAGCTAAGCAGATGATTTTAACTAGGGCCACCTACAAAGTATTTGCTTTAAGGTGGGAGTTGAGGACCTTTGGAATGCTGAGATACTCTGCGATTCTGTTGTGGAGTGCTGGGATTCCCTGAGATTTTGTTAAAGGTGCAGTCCCACATACTCAGCCAGAAAACAAAGCAATTAAAGTCTTACTGGCTTCCCTAAAGAAATCTAACAATGCTAAGAGCAAAGGTTATATATGTTTGAAAATTAGTTACACGTTGAATGTTTTCAAGTGTCTTTGAATGAGGAAGCGCTTGTTAATTAAGTGTTTTCTTTACCCTTATCCAAACCTGTCCTTATCAAAGAATCAATATTGTTAGGGGAGGTGGAGATGGGGGACTGTAGCGAGTAAGGCCGGGTCCCCAGTGTCCGCTGTGGCGTGTGCGCCTCACACCAGATACACACCTCTATCAGGCAGACCCCAGTGGCTTCTTGTGTGGGGGCTCACGTACCGCGATGGCACGTGCGCTGACAGGGAAGACAAGAATTGTGTGTTCCCGTGCCGCAACGCGAACACGTGGTCGGCGGGCAGCCAATGGAAGGGTAGATATGCTCCGTCATGGCCGCGCCCCCCACCCATCCCATCACCTGGGTCATGTGCAGCAGTAAACACTGAGCCTAGCCTAAGCCCTTGCTGAACACACAGTGACAAAAGGAAATAGTCAGAGAAAATGAACACCTCCCTCCCCAGTCTAGCTTTACAAAATCCTTTAAAAATACTTCTAGGTGTTTTATTTGGGTAAAACATATATATATCAATCACCCAGGTGAGACCCTGTGAACATATTACTGGAACTAGTTCACTTTGATTCTAGGAGAGATTGTCCATTTAAACAAAGTTCTGGTACTCTGGAAGATTCTGTGGGGGTCCTGAGCAATTGGAACATTCTGTTTCTACTTGCACAATGGGGGATAATATATACCACATATAAAACATGTTTATGTTTAAGATATAAACATGTTTACTATAGTAATTGTGCATACTACTAATACCAATACTGGTCATGCAGACTTTAATTGTATTTGAAATGCATTGTGTAACAAATCACAAATGTACTAATGTGTGAAATATCAGAATTCTAGAATCTGGATTGTACACTTGTACTGTATATATAACTCTTGGATTATTCATAACATTAAGCATATCAGCATTCACAGTTACTGTGGCGTTACTATTTTTTTTATGAAAAAGCACAAGGGTGGTAGAATTATCACCTTGAAGTACTTTGGATATTGTTCTATTAATTTAGTTATTTGCACGTAAAAGGTAGCTTATTGCAAGCCTTATTTAACATTGAAATGCTTTCAATTTGCACAGATGCGACTCATTCCTGCTGTGTCATAGTTACTCACACTCTCTAATTTCTGTATGTCACAAAGTTTCGTTTGGTACGAAGAATGTTGGAAACCGCATTGTTCATGTTCGAATTCCATGCATTTTACCTACTAATCATCCTTTATAAATCTAAACAGATTCGGATTCTGAGAATAAGAGAAATAACTATAAGGTTACCTCTTGTTTTCAGATCACCAATAACCTCATTCATGACAATAATACTGACACAAAGGGGCTCATTCACTAAACTTTGATAAGTGGCTTATAGTACTATAAATGCCCTTATAACGCGATATTGTCTGTGTTGCTATTCACTAAGCTTCGATAACAGTGCTGTATCGCACTATAATGGCTTTTTATAGTACTATAACACTCTGGTAAAGAAAAAGCCGTCCGATAAGCCAAAAAGTGCCCCAAATCGCTTTTTTTTTTTTTACCAGAAACTGCTATTCACTAAGCAGTGATAAGCATATTGTACTTTAAAAATGTTGGCGCCAGTTAAAGGCTGGTGCTAAAGATATTGCAAGATGGACAAAAGCATTTTCTTTTAGTTTTACTGCATAGGATTGATACCGGAGGCCAGCAGGAAACCCCAGGAGACCTGCAGAGACCCTCGGAGACCCTGAGGTGCCCCACGACTCTGGGGGTCCCTGCCGGCCTCCAGTATCAATCCTGTGCAATAAAAATAAAATTGTAGCCAGTTTCATTACCTTAGCGGCTAACCGCCTTTGTTCTCTATTCTTGAACCCTGAATAGGACATAGGATTCCTTGTGCACATGCACACAATGTTTCTAGTGATCATTTTTCATGGGCAGTATCCTAGTAGGGTACTTTCCCTGACTATAAAACAATAAAAAGGACAGGTAAAATATAACTCTATTACCTATACACATAAACTTATATACATATCTACAGTGAGGCTTCTCCACCCTGACTCCCAGGAACCTGATTTCCAGAACATTCTCCGACGCATATATACCCCATCGGTGATGTTCTATTGCACTGCAGACAGTGGGTGTGGCATCACTTCTCCCAAGTCAGCCATTACTAGGTGAGAGGAGGGGTGTTATCCGATTAGGGCCCCCTTGTTTGACCCAATGTAGCTGTTAAACCCTCACACTAACTTGTAGTTCCCAAATGGGGGCTAAACTCCCTTATTGAGATATGATGTATGATGTTCTCCCCAATATCCTGCAGGTATGCCATAGATACATTAGGATAATTAACTGTATGCCTCCTAGCACATATTCCACAATGACATTACTATACATTTCTTTCAACATACCATACTGACAGTCACAACATGGTAGTAATTAGCTCTGTGCACATAGCATATAATAGTCATATCAGTATTTTCCATTGTGATAGTAAAATGTTACAACCATGAATTAGGCTCACAGTGAAAACATAGAACACAACATGGTCAACAAACATAATGGTTTTATTTGAACAACCTCACACATACAAATGCATTTTAGTGCGTGATTACTGGTAATGCGCTAGAAGCTACAGGGCAATGGCAGGGACACATGCCACAACTCCTGCCTAATAAGGGAGTTACAGGGTGTTATGTAACTGTGCGGGCCCAGAAGGGGTCAGGAATACTTAAGGCTACATCAGGCATAGGACACGTGCGAGAGAACAGCCACATCTCGTATATATGGCACCAGCAAAAAAAAAAACATGACTCTCCCATCCAGCACTCCACAAAATAGACCCGCTAAGCCCCATTTTCATTTTCATACATCACTATATCTTTTTAGATGCTATGGCCAATGAGCCATATTTGCACTATTATAGCTACCCGTTCTTCCATGACAGCAATGACAGCATTACCGTGACATGTAATATGCACTTTAGCATTACATTCTATCCACTGACCACATAACATATCAATGTCATCCAGGATATCTACAGGAACATATGAATACTGATATCCCCATGTGTCCTTAACTCGATCTCGGACCATGAGATTGGCACGGCTCAATAGGGTTAGCTTTCGGCAGTATGAGGCACTCAGCACAACAGCATACTGTATTAATCCATTCAGCCCACAAGGTTACTTTTGTAGCCTGTTTTGCAAATTAATTGCTATAACAACTTAAATTTGAAGTACTAGTGGTTTCTCTTTAGGGGTCTCTGCTAAAGTTATGTTCCTGTAACAGGGTATGTCCAGCTGTACTTGTTTCTTCCCCACATAGTGTATCTGCTATGTAAACCTTGTTAAAATCCAGGCATTAGCAGGTTAATCTGTAGGCTCTTGACCCCCCTTCTTGTTTCCCCAGAAAGTGAAGGAAGATAGGTGGTGTCTTGTAGCCTGTGTACAGCCCCCTGTAGGTGGGCACAGTCTATGAGCCCGCCCCTTCCAGAAGTTTCTAAGGGGAGTAGGCTAAAGTTAGGGGAGTTCCTCTCAGCTCCTGGTGGAGTGAGGAGGTAGAGGAGAGTGCTACTCTACCCTCCTAGGAGAGAGGTAGAATGAAGGAGAGTGGAGTTCTGCCCTGCTCTAGGAGTAGGTATGGAAGGAGGAATGGTCTAGCTCTGATCCTGAACGGGAATAAAAGGGCTAGCAGTCTTCCCCATTGCGGGGCAAGCCTGCCATTCTAGGCCAGACGGTCTAGAGATTATCCAGACCTGAATGCCCCAAGAGAATGGGCAGGCTCCATCCAGAAGTCCTGCACTGCAGGATAATGTGCTGCTCTAAGGAAGGAGGAAGAGAGAGAAAATAAAGATGCCTGTGCACCTTGCCTCTGCCTGCGTGTCAGTTACTGGGCAGGAGGTAGATGGACCGAAATGACAAGAGCTGATAACCTATCCTTGGGATCCTGTCATGGCTGGAGGCGCTGTACCGTGAGTGTGAGTAACCAAGAACTGTCCCTAAAGCCTGTCCCATTGCCCAAAAGATCGCGCAGCTCAGCTTCTCTGGACACCGCAGGTAGGCTTCAGCACCACACCGAAGCAGTAACCAGGGTAGATTCCCAGAGGAGGGGGGAAACAGGGTTACATTCCATAGTACATCATCATTGAAGTACAAATGATCATCTATCTCCTCCAGGTTGTCTCGGTAGGCCTCATTTTCCTCATCAGAATTGACGGGTCCTTCTCATAATTGGACAATCCTTTCCTTTCAGGAAGTGGCCATCTATGGTAGGTTGAGGGTCGGAGATTGCTTTGTTGCCAGGCCTTCTTCTTACCCCAACACAAAAGGGGACTTAGTCTCAATTACAAATCTCCCCAGATGTACCCACAGCCAGGCAGTATAGTAGCAATTGAGCACCTCCCCGATGGAAATGAAGGGGAAATCCTCCTAGTACAACTATTTGCCGGCACATAATCATCAGGCGTACCATTAACCCCTCCTTTGGAACCACAATAGAGTCCCACTGTAGATGGAACCACCGGTTCATCCTCTCTCAACTCCGCTGTTGTTGGGCTCTCTAGTTCATCCTCAAGAGCAACTGCCATGGTGGGGTCCTTGTTTAGGGACCTCATGGGCACTGTGCACCCATCCTCCTGTTGGTGAGCTCCCATAGGCCTTGTCTCCTCTCCGCTGAACAAGGTCAACTCTGATATTGTGGAGGCGGTTCTAGGCCAGGGCTAGGCCCACGTGAGGAGGCGTCCATCTCAAACTGCCCATTTCAGAAAGCAAAACCTCCGCGAAATCCTGTCGGTTGGTGATTTTCAAGTGCCCAATGTCACATGCCGTATACCAAGCAGTATAGCTCTTCGCCTGGGCATCTACACAAATGGCATTCTACTTAGAACTCCCTCCAAAACTTGCAAAAGTATTCTTTATATACTTATATACTTATATAGCAGCAGCAAAATAATTTCCCCGGCGGGAAACACACAAACACCTCTGTAAAAATGTTCAATTTACATTTTCTTCACCTTGACAGTTCAGAGACAGTAAAATCACAAAAACAGACTCTTCGCTTCAAATGTTCCAAAATGAGCAAAGCAAGACAACATTTTTCTTTTTCATGCTCAGTCCCATGTTGGGTGCTAAATGTAAACTTGCTTGCTAGTCTCTATTTACATGGCTTGGCTCAGTTTCTCACATAACTTGCAGGGTGCTGGATTCGTGTAGGCCAGGTGTACTGTAGATTAAGCAATGATGGGAAATGAAGGTCGCCAGAAACTTTTATAGTACTAACAGCAGTCTTTATTTGAAGATCAGGTGTTTGCTGTCCTCACGTGTTACACTTATTTTATGTACCTCTGTTTTGCTTGTACTTTCGGGCATCTACCATATATCCTTATTTCCTTGTATTCATATGGAGGCACTGTAGCTCATATCTGATTATTACCACGGACTAGTGATGGACTGTGTACCCGGAAATTACCCAGTACCCGGCATACCCGGCCATATTTTACCTACCCAGAAATTACCCGACCCAGCCCAGGTACTTCAGCAGAAGAGGATGACAGCAGCTGGCGGCGGAAGGAGAGAAGGATGTCAGCCGGCAGGGACGATCATGGGCAGTGGAGGGGGAGAAGGACAGCAGGCGGTGGTGGTGGGAGAAGAGGACTATGTGAGCAGAGCAGGAGCAGCACATCAGGACAAATGCCATTGGAGGCATCAAGAGCATGATCAGCTGAATGCCGAATATTTCCGCCAGTTAATGCAACTGCAAGAAAAGCATGGGGGATGCAGTGAAACTGCCGAAGTTTCAAACAAATAAGGACACCCCAGAATCCCGGATGGGACGAAGTAAAAAGGCGTTAAAAGAAAAGAGGTTCTAATCTTACCGTGGAAGTTGTACATATGTCCGCAGATGACCCTGAGACATCAGAAGGGGCCGAAATGTCCTGCAGCCTACAGTGAATGGAAGATTTGTCCCGAGAATGGCAGAATCTCGAGAGGGCCTAAGGCAGAAGTCGTGTACCCCGAAGAAGTGTCTGTCCAGTTCTGTCAGTGAGAGTCCCTCAACAAACAATACCAGGGAAGCAGGGCCAGAACTAATAAGTGACAATTCTTTGACCAGCCCTGAAGATACACTGCAAATTTCCAGGCATGACTGTGATATCCTCCGTGATCGATTGGAAAATGAAGTAGAAGCTAACGCTGAACTACAGAGTGGTCTGTTCACACTAACCTTTGACTGTGGGGCTATGATGAACATGGAGCATCACTTGTGTAGTGGCTTCGAAGACCTGACAACAGCTGAGGATGGCAAACGCCATTATTACCAACATGGTCAAGAAACAGAGGCGCTTGGATGGTTATTGCAGACTTGCAGCAGAATCAGGAAGAGGCTCAAAAGAAGGCCCCCAGTCTCAGTGTAGAGCTTGGACTATCTCAGAAGCAGTCTCTCTGTCTTGGTGCAGAGCTCGAAAGCTCTCAAAAGGAGTTTGACAGCTTCAGTATGGAGCTCTAAGTCTCGGATACAGATTCACAGTCTCCGTGCATAGCTGGAAGTCTCATAGAAAGAGTTTCACAGTCTAGATACCGAGTGGGAGATTTTCCAGAAAGAGGTCCATACTCTCAATATACAGCATGGATGTCTCTTGCCAGAAGGTCAACAGTTTACGGACAGAGTTGGAGATATCGCAGAACGAGGTTCATACTCTCCATATAGAGCTAGCTGGATGCCTCACAACAGAAGATCAGCGGTCTCCACACAGAATTGGAAAGCTCTCAAATGGAATTTCACAGTCTAGCGGAGGAGCTGGAAGTCTCTAAATGATGTCTGCTATCTTAATATGAATTTTGAAATCTCTCAGAAGGAACTTCACACCTTCATCCTAGAGCAAGAAGGCCAGGGGACCTGAAATCTCAACTCAGTAGTGCCTAAATGGAAGGAGGACTCTGAGAAGGCCCCGAGGACTATAGAGACAGTGGAAAGAAAAAAATAGAAACCTGACAGAGGAGGTTTCATATCTAGCTGATCAAGCCAGTAAAGAAGTTCAGGAGAAGCAACAACTCCAACAATGAAAGTTGGAAGCACAGTTAGAACTGGAAGAAGCAAAGGGTGCTCTTCACCAGGAAAAAAAGCAAATCCCTGTGTAGGCAATTGGAACTTTCTCAGAACAGAGCAGACTCTGAAAGAAAGAAGAGAAGCATGCTAACACTCAAGAAATATGGCCAAGCTCTCATTCAAGGAAGATTGGAGAGAGATAAGTACTTGCGAAAACGCACCGCAACTCTCATCATACAGGCTGCTTATCAAGGTATGATAAGACAGCTTTATCACCAAAATAAAGCAGCATACCTTCGCCAATCAATCTGGAGAATAGAACTACTGTATAAAGAAAGAAATATGAACATTTGAAACAATCCCTCCCCTGTTTGTGAGTAGCTCTGGCTTGCCAAGGCTGAAGCCCATCCCTCCACTCTCACTCAAGATGTACCTGCAGCTCGAATGAGAATGGGTGGAGGGAGAGAACCCAGTCACACTGGGATTGGAGCCCTTTCTCCAGGTAACCAGTGTGTCTTCAAGAAGATGCTTGAAATTAGCACACTTTAGTCGCTCGAGAAGGACTTTTCCTAAGCACAGTCTTTCCATGATGTGCTTTACTTCTTGACCTCTGCAAAGGACTCTTCTCTCAAGTTCCTCTTTCTATTTTACCAAGTCTTCTTTTAACCGTTGGCCACAAGTTTTTCCATGCGTCAGCGATCAGTTCTTCCTGAGACTAGGGTGACCACCTACCTCGGTTTCAGAATCAATGATCGCGAGTGGTTCAACCTCAGCTGAGTTTTTATCCACTCTGATTGACCCCCATGGTATCTTTATTTGGTAGTCAGTAGACTTATCGTCTTCGGCCTCCCTTTCTAGACGTATTACTTTTTCTAAGCTGATAAATTCTTCAATGTGTGGGGAAGTCCCAAGTGATGTCTGGCCGGGTATCTCTACTGCAGTAGCACCATCTGCAAGTACAAGTCGAGAGAAGGGCGCGTTATGCAGTAAGTGTCCACTTTTTTTTTTTCACAAAAAAACATATGGATGTTAACCTCTCACACTAACTAGTAGCTCCCAAAGCAGGGCTACACTTGCAATAGGCTCCTCATTGCATAAAAGCTTTACTGTACCACATTCTACTTTACTACTTCCTACCTAACCTGGAATCCTTTATTCTAAGGGTGGGAGGGAGTTACCACTGCTCTGATCCAGAGACACTAAACACTTCTCCTCAAATCTCCAGTCATTACACTTCTCCAACCACATCTGATCAATAAAAAATGTCTCCTTTAACATACTTCTTTTTTGCCTGGCTACAGGTCATTCGTACCCGCAGCAACGCTTCCCTTGTGCTCGTGGCTTCAGGACTTTCTCTCCACAATATAGCAAACATCTCCATTTGACCCCATAAGAATTTAGATAATCCACTTCTAACTTGTTTAGTGTCATAGAAACTGATTTAGGATGTTGATTCTGTGATGAGCATGTCATCTTATGATCTTCAGTTATAATTCTATTTCCTTACCTACACTTGCTACCATAAATCAGCTCCATCTCTTAGCCATTTTGCTGTAAAATTGATGCAGAAAGGCATTTTGTGTGTCTCTTAGTTTCATTGCATCACTTATGTTGCTCTTATTTTGATTCTGTTTGGCGACTGCATAACTGCACAGGATGGTTTTAGTGCCTATGGCTAAGGGTCAGCATGACATTTAAGAAACAAGAAATAAGCTCATATTTTATGCAGATGTAACTATGCTTTTTTATGGTTACTCACCCACAAGAGCAGAAAACAATTATCTAAAACATGACCCAAAATCCATATTTTGACTACGTCAATATACACAACGTAGACATATACAATTTTTTGTAAGGTCATACATAATATTTACATGTGCTACTGCAATATAATCTTACATACATGAAACCGAAAAACACAATAGCAATACACTTCCTTTCAACTTCTGAGATAAATGTGCATGATTTAAACATGCAATTTATAGATATGAAGCAGATTAGAAAATAGATCCGCAGAAATCTGCCAATAGAATGCAGAAAACAAATTGAGGGGACACCAAAGAAAGGAACATAAACTTATTTTTCCCACTTGGTCAGCAGACTATGTTTTGATCAATATTCCAAGAAGAGCACCAATCAACAAGGTGTGTTGTGCAATTTCCATAGTTGTTCCTAGCCAATATCATCTCCTCGTGTGTCCCTCCAGCTCTGCCCCCTGGATATCAATCCCTCTCTCTTTCTGCACGGGATCCCTTTAACTATTCAAAACAACACATCATAGCACATCAACATGGTTGTAGAGACAGAAATTATCAGACAGAAACATTTATTCTTCCCCAACAAAATGTCACTTTAGTTTTCAGTTAACTGTTAAGATATAAGGTGCTGTTTTTCTCCTGAGCTCTTGTTCAGTCCTGTTTATGAGTACTTTATACTAGTACCTAAGAAGTCTTAGGCTGAAATGTACTGTACTGTTGTCAGTTGATTTCACAGGAATACTTTGTGAACTCTGTCTGAGTTTAGCCTGGAGCCTGTTTGGCAGAAGTCCATGCAGGATTTAAAAAAAAAAAAAAATGCAAGTGTTGAACAGCAGCCAAGCAGTCACTCGCATAAAGTCAAAAGGGTTTGTTCCTTGCAGCCTATTCCAGATTTGTGACCTTAACATATGCAAATACATTATCTGATCCCTTCATGGGATAGCAAACATACACTCAAATTCTATGATGAAATTATAATATGATGGTAAAGCAAGTGAAATTTTAAGTTAAGTAACACAACGTTCTGCCAGAAGAACAAAAATGTAGTGCACACATTTTGGCACAGATACCTGAAAGACAATAGTGGAACTTTAACCACTTTTAAGATATAGTTGAAGGAAAAATAAGTGGCATAATTGTCTCATTGTGTTCATTCAGTGAATATATAGTACATAGTCTCTAGAATGAAACAAACTAAACTAGAATTTGAAGACAGCTATAATTAACATCTAAAACAGAACATATTGTGCCCAACATCTGCTATTAACTTCACACTTTATACTGTTTTGTTTTAGGTATTGACATGGATCTCTGTTAGTGTGTGAAAGGGCTTTTATATAGTGTAAGAGTTTTTTTAAGGATGTGTGTGTGTGCAGGGCCTCCAACAGGGGGGGGGGTCTTCCAGGGTTGGCATCCTGAGCCCGGTGACTCAGGGTCCCAGCCGTCAATGGCCACCGCTGGGCCCGTGTCAAAAAAAGTGTCCAGGAAAAAAAATGCCGTAATTTTTGCTCCCCCTGCAGTAGGGGCCCGGGCGGCCAGGCCTTAACCCGCGCTCTCCCCAAGTTGCCAGCCATGCTCCTAGGCACTCCCACCGTCCACAGCCCCCCCCCCCCCTCCGGCATCCCCTCAACTCCCCCTGCAGTAGTGGCCCGGGCGGCCGGGCCTTAACCCGCGCTCTCCCCAGCCACGCTCCTCAGCCCCTTGCCTCCCCCTGCAGTAGGGGACAAGGCGGCCGGGCCTTTACCCGCACTCTCCCTAGCCACGCTTCTCAGAGCCCCTCTCCCCACCATCCCCATGCCCCTACCGGCATCCCCTCGGCTCCCCCATCCAGGCCCTACCACCCGGCATCTTTCCCCACCCGTCAGTCCCAGGCCCTACTAGGATCCTTCCCCACAGCGCCCTCCCCAGCCAGGCGGCTCCGCAGACACCCCCACCGGCCGCCGGACCCTGCAGCCACCGGTCCCGACCATCCCCTAGGTATGTCTACTTTTTTATATATGTATTGGGGGGAGTGGGGGTCTTTTTATATGTATTGGGGGGTGGGGGTCTTTATATATATTTGGGGAGAGTGGGGGTCTTTTATATGTATTTGGGGAGAGTGGGGGTCGTTTTATATGTATTGGGGGAGTGGGGGTCTTTTTATATGTATTGGGGAAGTGGGGTTCTTTTTATATGTATTGGGGTGCTTGGGGGAATTTTTATATGTATTTGGGGGCATGGGGAGTATTTGTATATGTATTTGGGGGGCATGGGGGAATTTTTATATGTATTGGGGGCTTGGAGGTATTTTTATATGGGTTGGGGTATTTTTTATATGTATTGGGAGGGTTGTTTTTTTTATATGGTGTGTGTGTGTGTGTGTGTGTGTGTGTGTGTGTGTGTGTGTGTGTGTGTGTGTGTGTGTGTGTGTGTGTGTGTGTGTGTGTATTTATGGGGGGGTTATATGTATTTTTTTATATATATGTATTGGGTAGGTGGGTTTTTTTGTATGCATGGGGGGGATTTTTTTGTATGTATTTGCGGGTGGGAAGATTTTCACGTTGGGGGTGGGAATTATTTTGGTATTGTCACGGTTGTGCTCGCCACAAACCTGGGTCGGACCGCGTGGCTGACGTGGGGTTGTAAAAGCACCAACCTTAGACTGCGCAGGCTGATCCGAATTGCGCAGTTCGTAGTTGTACGTAGCAAGATCAGGACTGGAGAAGACAGCATCGTCAGTGGACAAGCCAGGGTCAGGACTGGAGACATCAGGGTAAACGTTGTTCAAGCAGGAGTTCGGCACCAGGTAGTCAGGAGTTTCCCGCTTCAGCTTAGGAGCGTGAGCGCGGGAGTGGACTCTGCGCGTGCGGCGACCATGGCCCATGGTACTGGTCACAGGAAGAGATAGGTAGACCGGAGTGGGCACACCGCCTGGCAGCAGTGGTAGATCAGTGCTTCAGAGCAAGAGTCCTGAGCGGGCTGGAGAATCCTCCGCTTCAGCTCAGGAACCAGGACATGGCCTCTGCAATAGAGAATGAGCAGCAGGCCCCATAAGCCAGGGAGCTGAAGACAACACTGGGGAAACCTCCGCTTCAGCACAGAAGACATGGAACTGACCGCTGCGTGAGACTAGCAGCCGGTCTCAGGAAACAGGGAGCTGAAGTCAACAAGGAGAGTACTCTGCTTCAGCACAGGAGACAGGAACAGAACTCTGCATGAACTAGGGAATAGAACTAGAGAGATTAGAACACAACAGAGCCAAGCCATAGGGCTTGTGGCAGAACACTTGTGAAAACCAGGAAGGGTTATGCTCGGCAGAGAAGGATTGTGGGGATGCAGTACTTAAAGGCCAGCGGGCCAATCCCCGGAGGAGGGTGTGAAGGCACTGCTCCAATGAGTGAGTACAAGGCTAGGTTGCAGTGATAGCTTGCACAGCTGCAGTAGATACCAGAGGGAGTGTTACAGGACTGCACAGGTCTGTAAGGCAAGGTAAGCAGTAAACTGAGGTGTGGATTCCTTACAGGAATTGTTTGAGGGGGGAGGGAATGAGTGAGCGTGGGGTAATTGACGGAGGGAGAGGAGAGAGGGGGTGAGTGAGGAAAAGAGGGAGTAAGAGTGAGACGCAGGGGAGAGAAATACCTACGAGGTGGGAGAATGGGAGGGGGTGAGATGGAATGGAGAGAAATACATGGGAAGAGGGGGGGGAGAGAGGGGGCTCGTGAGGTGTGAAATGGGAGGTGGTGGGGCAGCTCGCAATACCGCCGACAAGGGGGGGGGCTGCTTAAAATGTTTGTCCTGGGCCCCACGATTTCTGTTGGCGGCCCTGTGTGTGTGTGTGTGTGTGTGTGTGTGTGTGTGTGTGTGTGTGTGTGTGTGTGTGTGTGTGTGTGTGTGTGTGTGTGTGTGTGATGTGTGTATGGAGGCAAGATAGTATTATCAAGATTTTGTAGATGTCAGTTTAGGAACTTAGGAAATTATCAATAATAAAGAATGAGGATGACATTATGAGGGATGTTTGTTCTCTTAATTGAGGAATAAAGAACTTCAAATGATTAACTGATCCTCCCAACCTAGATCCATGACGAGGCCAACTACGGCGAATGTGTCCTCCAAATGATGATACCTCATATGCCTGTAGATGTATATGTGTTGGCATGAATGTTAGTGATTAGAATGAATTACACTTCAAAGAGTCTTATCTACTGTAACATTTCTTAATGGTTCAGACCAATTTTGTTTTTGCAAAAATGTAAAATAAAAAGATACAACCATGTATTTTTTTCTAATGCTATTCAAAGCCATAAAATAAACAATGTAATCTCATGCCAATAAAGTCCTTCTTATTTCAGTGGGAGGAATCAGCAACCATTTTAAATCCAGTCAAGATGTGCTAAGCACAGAAAGAGGACATGTACTGTAGGAAACTCTATTGACAGCATGAATGGGCCTATCAAAAATGATTTGTAGAATCTTAAATTGTGCTACGTAGCATTCACTATACTTGAAGTGCATGTATGCAATTATTACTTTCTATACTAGATGCAAGGGTAGCTAATCCCCATATGAGAATGTGAGGGAGAACGGTAATGCATTTCTAGACCGTGGAGATGTTCCCATACAGTAGGACCCTGACAGAAGGACCTGCACAGCGTAGCATATTACCACCTACAATACTCTTTGTCCTTTAAATAAGTAATGGGAAGACTCATCATGAGTTGACTGTTTTTAGAGATTAGGGATTTCCCTGTTGGCAATAAATGTCACACAATGCTCTGAATATAACACATGACCTTACTGACTTTTTATTTTTCACGATAAGACTAATTGGAGACCAAATAATGAATTATTTACCGTTTAAAATACTGTTTGTCAGCTACATAACCAACAATTCAAAAGAAAAAAAAATCTCAAATATATTATGTATTTTTTTGCTTTTAGACTATTCTTAATATTTTTTTTCTTTAAAGATGCAGCTCTACCAGCTACTCTCTGTCCAGTCGTATTTGACGTGATCCCGTCTGAAATACTGCTCATACTCCAACGTAATTACCTTACCTGTTCTGCAGAAATCTCAGCCTTTACCTTCCCCTGTTTGTTATCCCATTCTTAGGTCCCTAGATATTTGGATAACTAGTGGGGTGGGTGTAAAGGTCAGTTTGTTAAAGGAAAAACAGATTTCAACCTTTAAAACCAGTACATTGCCACCTGTTCCACTGGAAGAGTAGAATACAACACACTTAGATTTTCTTTTTTACTCTCCACTGGCAGTTACACCAGCTGCTCCTTTTCCTCATAAGACTGAACCCTGGTGAACTGATCATACAATAACATCATGCAAGCATTTCCCTTCCTATTCCCCCATGCTCGCTGAATAATATCTATTCTTCGCCTATTAGATGCCAGTGACACAGAAAACAAAAACATGTTAACGGCCAGCAAAAAGAATAGCCAAGCGGTGGGATATCTAACTGTGGTGCATTGCTGTAAATGTCTTATGTAGAAATACAAAGTCTGCTGCTGAGAGAACAGGAAAACCTACTTTTGTAACATAGAGTTCCCAAACCCCACAAAAGGGAGTATCTATTTTTTATTTGATTGAATTAATTTGTGATTTGTAGCATGAAGAATGTTCTTTGGTTCGCACAGAGATTGCTTAATGTTTCATGTTTTTGTTCCTAAGAAAATCATTTACTGACAACTCCCCATTATGTATTACCCCATGGTGTTTTTTTTTTTTTAACTCAGGACTAGCAATGTACAGTATGTATGCTTGTGAGACTAATCAAGACGCAATGTTATTAACCCCAACAAATGGACAAAGTACAGATATAACACCAACCACCACTGTCCAGTGAAAGATAACATAAGGTTATCCCTTGAAGTTAAATGCATCATTTGTTCAGCAGAAATGCTTCTGACCTAGTTTACTCATAATAGAAGAAAAAAAAGCTATGAGAAGTCATTTGCAAGAAAGGTTCAGTAGTGTGTGCTGAATCTGCCCTTTGTGCGTTTCTTTTATGCAACAGTGTTTTTCTATGTTTTAACCACTTTGTTGATTTGTGTGCATCCTTTTATTTTTGAAAGCTGTGTTATTCCACCACTGTTTGTTGCATCAGGTTATAAAGCGTCAAAGGAACATATTAGTAGGCATTTGTTAATGCCACAAGGACATGACGTTCAGATAAAAAAACAGTCAACATGGGAGAAACGGATTGCTCACTTTTTCAATCCAAGCATTAAACAATATGTTATAGTTAGGAAAGAAAACATTGGCAACGCCATCACTGTTCCAGGGGTGGGGTGAATACCAAATGATACTAATGTGTTACTGTGATATGCAATGTCAGATAAAAGAGGGCTTCAATGTAATATGAGCAAAGGGGCAGAACAAAACAGAGCAGCCCCACCAAGAGGACAGGCCCAAAAGCAGAGAAAAAGACCAGGAAAAACAGACTGAAATGCAAAGTTGTACAATTCACTAGAGACGGGATTAGAATGACTGGTGTTTTTATGGGCACAGTAGTTGTGCAATAAATGCATTATGTGTGTAGGCTGCATTATGTGATTTGGCACCTGTGGTGGGCCAAATGAAAGGTATGTACCATGGCAATTATGGTAGGAGCACAGTGATGAGGTATGCATGCTTCTAAGGCCGCACTTATAGTGCGCGCGACGGCGACGCATCACCCGTCGCCGCTAGCGAAAGTTGTAATTCGCTTAGCGGCGACGTCAAAGGCGACCAGGTCATTGATTGGTTCAGAGGCTGTCACATGTGGCGACAGCCTCTGAAAAATCAAATATGACCAGCTTCCAAATTTGGCATCGCTGCCGTGCTCCCGTCACATCGCGCTTACTATAAGCGCATGCGACGGCGGCAATACATTTGTTTTCGGGCGACGTCGCATCGCCGGCACTATAAGCGCAGCCTAATGGTATAGTTGAGACAGCAACTCACAGTAGCCATTTTCCGAGTCACGATATGAGAATGGTACATGGCCTCAAATGTATGTGGCATGGTTGATGATTCCGCTTACTTTGGGTGGCAGAAGGTATTGCAGGTTATTGTAGATCAGTTTTTCCCCCCCAAAAAATTCCGTGGCTTGGTTATTTTTATACTTCTCCTTCGTGACCCACTAAAAAATTTATCGCCTATATGTAAAATAAAACAGATATGAATGTCCATACAGTTTTCATATATTACAATAAAAAAGCCTTTACTCTTACAAAAATGCAAGCAGTATCTTACATGTAGAGAACATGAAGTCCAGTAAATGAAAAGATCACAGCTCCATTTGCGTAACCAGTTGAACAAGGGTCTAGACTCGGTTCTTGGGATAGTGAGCGTCTTTCCCGCGTGCTGGGACACACTGACACCACAACGCGACTGCGTGACTTCCGGGTGTTGCATGTTCTCGCGATACCCGGATCCTACAGTCTCCCACGTCAACGCACCTCCGAATGTTTCCCAATGAAACTGACTGAATGTACTACTACGGAGCTTCAACTGGCAACCAGATCGCAAGTCGCGTGTCTCTCCCGCCGCCGCGCTGCCTCGCCATTGGTTGGGCTACTTTGCAGCGAACAACGAGACTACGAAATGGCGCGGACGTGGACGGAGCGCGTCGTTCATCTCGATTAATTGAATTATTTATTTAATAGTCCCGATTCAACGTTATTTACTCGTATTTTAGAGTTTCGTGAAAAAACAAAAACCCAAGAACGAAACACCTAGGTTTTCGAGAGTTTTTTTTGGCGAACCGGCATTTTGCTTTCGTGCCCGGTGCGGGTCGCGACCCACAATCTGGGAAACGCTGGTGCAGATGGACAGGAAGACCTGCCAGAGTTTTGACATGAGTGGTAGAAAAGAATCTCCTGCAAACAGTCTACAAAGCCAGATATGTTGGAAACACTGTTTATTTTTGTTTTATTTCTCAGTGAAATCAAAATGAAAAGGAGCAGAGATCATGCTTGTTTAGTTTAAAGCAGCAACCCATTCAAAATATTTCTTTACAGGTAGTCCTCATTATCCAACGTTTCACTTTACAACGAATGGCATATAAAACACTTTACAATGCATCCCTATGGGCCGTTTTTCGACACTGGAATGCATTATCTGACGCCTGAATGTGTTATCCAACGCTCACCGCCACTGATTAACATGGGACTCACTTTACAACGGTTTCACTATCCAACGCTACTTCCAGAATGGATTCCGTGGGATAACCAAGGACTGCCTGTACTAACTTTAACTGGGAGTCCCTCAGAACTGATCTGTGGTCCCCAACGGTAAAATCGAGTTTTAGTTTCCTAGAAAAACTGCAAACTGGGCTGGGGGGCAGAGGCGGGGGGGGTTCACCAATAGCCCCTGGTGATAATTCAGATTTCTATTGGTCACCAAAGATAGTGCTGAGCCAGTGGAAACTGGCAAGTAAGCAAGTACAGCCCGTCAGCTAAGGATCCTGGGGGTCCTCGAATGTCAGGGGACCATAGAGCAACTCCTGGGTCAGGTGAGGAAAGAGAAACATGAAAATCCCGAGCAGTGCTTAAAACTTGTGAAAACATTACAATCTTATTACATTACAATAAACATGTGTTTGATGTCTGCATGGTGACTTTGCTTTGTAACATTACATTTAGCATGACCACAAGGCTGATTGCACAGGTGTAGCTGAAACTCATGACAAATCAAAAATGACCAACTTAGCTGACACTGGGAAGTTACCGAAGAAGGGGAAAGATTATTATTTGTAGGCTTAGCAGAAGTGCAACAGCATAGTTTTTCCTTCAGAACACGTGGGAACTTTGTCTACTCATTTCCCTTCTTTTAGCACTGGAACATGCAGTACCAAATCACAAGGGTGCTGCTGCCTGCTGTAACAATGTGAGCTGCTGTGTCAGCATTCCGAGTGTAAATAACTTAAGGCAAGATACAAAAAAAACATTGAGTTTGTTTGCAAGAAAGAATGAATATAGAATAAAATAATTAACCTGCAAAACAAGCCTGAATTACTTTTTACTGGTGCCTGAAATCCATTCAAATGTCAGCACAATAAACCATTAGCACTATATTATAGCAATCACTAGGTGTGTGCAACACATAATGCTGTGTCCAGATGTGATCAATGCAAACACTAGATTCGCTAATACACACCTCTATACCCATATGTACACATATTTAGTTTCTCCAGCTGGTTTAACTGAACTCACCAAATGCCCCTTACCAATTCCAAAAAAATATCACTTTTCATGTTGCTTGAGTTTTCGTTGGCTTGCAGCAGACTATTGCCATGTTACCACAGCAAGTTGTCTCTATTGTCAGCCATATGGGGTTTTAGAAATCAGCATATATTTCTTCTGAGAATACATGGGACATTATTTTATTTTTTAGCAAGAGTGAGTGCTATCAGTCTGGGGTCCCTGATTTGTAAATATTTGAAAATCAGTTGACCCTTGTGATGTCATATGCTTTTGTTTGCTTCTCTTTTCTGTGACTTCCAGCAAGTTTGAACAGCATATCCATCTAAAGTGGGAAAGGTGCTTACCAATATACTACTGTACAGTTGAGGACGGTATTGTAGGGAAGACCTCAACCCCCAAGTATGAAAGATAGAGAAAAGTGATGGCCCCCATTCTCTGGAGGACGACGTGTTGCTGGGATTGATAGCATAAGGCTGAGCTCAGACAGAAGGCGATGCGGCGTGCGTAAGCAAACGTGCACGTGCAGGTCGTCACAAATTCGGGTTGTGCGGTGGGAGTTTTCAAATTGAATACTCCACCGGCGGCAAAGTGCAGATTTGTCGCTGCGACATTTTGCCGGCACAACCCAAATTGTCATTTGGGGCTACAGTTGCGTGACGTGAGCTGGTTCAGCCAATAAAGGTGTACCAGCTCCGTGACGCGATCGTTCCACGCCCCCGCCACATCCCCAAACGCCGCGATCTGCCTCCTGCAGTTTGAGCACAGATCGCTGTGCTGCAAGAGCGAGCGGCGTGGGCGCGAATGCTAGCAAGCTGCCGCAGCAGCCTATCTGACCGAGCCCTTAAGGAAGAAGGCGTGACGGCAGAAGGTTCTAAGAATCCCGGAAGGTTGAACACCAGCTATCATTCAAACCTCAGCCTGGCTACCTACTGGGAAGCAGCACTGCAAAATGCTGTAATAAGTGCAATGATAATTCAGAAGATAATATGGAAAGACACCTCGCTCAAAACCAAATAAATTATTCTTCATTACAATGGACAAAAGGTAATGCGTGCTACCGGGGAAGAGGATATGTAAATGTTAAAGTACTCAGGGGTACTCAGAAAAAAAAATCCCCTTCCTGGTGCACAGCAAGAAAAAGTTGAAAATTGGAATTACTTAAAATAGCTTTATTTAATATAAATTTTTAAAAGGAAGGCATTTTGAGGACATAGTTAAAAATTAGTTAAAAATGAAATAAAATGGAAAATAAATTATATGGTGTTTACTTGTGCATTGCATAACCCTGTTGTAGTCACAGTGCTAGCATAGTCCTGTTTAAATCACAGGACTCAAAAAGAGTGTCAACACTTTTATAAGGAGATAGTTACTCTGTATATAGCTAACTAAATGAGAGTAGCCATCCACAGTGATAACATTAAAAATAGCCCAGGAATGTACCTCACTAGTTTAGAGAAGGTTCTGGCTTTATCTCTATGACTTAACTGTTGCCACTGTATTTGTTACACTTCCCTTGCAGCGGCGAACGAATCCTAACTAACACATCAGCATGCATGTCTGCCAAACACTATTATTGCTCATAGAAGGTTCACACAGACTATTGAGATAAAGCGACCGCCCTACTAATTGAGTACTTTTTGCTACCATACAAACCTCTAACCCGGGCACTGTGATCAAACAGCTCATTGGTCCTATCAATAGATTATAACAATCAATTAAGGACATCAAACACTTGACCAGTGAGGTACATTCCTGGGCTATTTTTAATTTTATCAATATATATACACATATATACTTGATAACAGGCACTCCAATTATCCATCCAGCCACTATATGACTAGTGCACGTGTCAGACAGCTCATAGGATAAACACACCAGCAGACTCCTATGAAATAGACACAGCACTGAAAGGTTGAATATCAAAATGTGATCTTTATCATCCTAAGGATAAAAAAAAAACCTTTATTTTTTTTCACCATTTGAAGTGGCCAGTGCTGGTAACACTATCTTTTGTCCATGTTTTGGAAGGTACAATTGACAACTCGAGACAAGTTAAGCAATCTGTTCCATATACTATATGCCCTGTATCTTTGAGCATCTTGGTTTAGACAAAAAATACAAGGTAAATACAGTGCAATTGTTTAGCCATGATATACAAATGTGAGAATTATTCATAAAAAGGGAAGAGATAAAGGAAAATCATCAATCCTGCATGATGATTATCATTTGGTTTGGACTCGTCACATGGCTTCTTAAAAATGAACAAGAATTTTAAAAATGAATTGTTATTGACTTTTATAGTGAACAAAAAGCCTTAAGGACATATGTGTGGGTAATTCGCAGCTTGGGTGACATCTGGGGGGTAGATGCTCCATTCCTATAGCAACCGTACGCATTTCGCTGGACTATTCCCGCACAATCAGGGGATTAACCCTTAGGGTTGCTATTGGAACACCGCATCTACTTGACACAACCCCCACACATCATCCAAGCTGTGACTAAACACACAGGGTTGCTAGGCCGAGAGGCCGACAAATACGACAAGCAGGAGGGCAGAGCAGCCATACCAAGCCAAAATCTCCTAGCTGACAGACGCCGAGCGGACAGTCTGAGCAGAGAACAAACCGCAAAAACCTAGAACTAAGGGTTCTTTTGTGACAGCGAGGATCAGCAGTAGATTTTACAGTACAGTACATGCCTTTT
Organism: Ascaphus truei; assembly: GCF_040206685.1. Classification (NCBI taxonomy): domain Eukaryota; kingdom Metazoa; phylum Chordata; class Amphibia; order Anura; family Ascaphidae; genus Ascaphus; species Ascaphus truei. The sequence continues at coordinate 194,547,200 of NC_134483.1, read as the reverse complement.
TTGGCATTATTTAAAGGAATGGAATTAAACTTTATTAATGTACACTATTGAAGGCTGTTTTTCTGCCTTGCAGGTTACTGTGGGAGATTAAAGGCCCTCTTTTTTTAAAGCTGCAAAACGCCTAATATAGTGGATTTACTGCATTGACTTTTGAAATTTGTGATGATACTTTCTGTGTATTTTTATGGTGGTTGTGGATGGGCGGCTTTTACACCCTTTTGTGTGTTTTTTTGTTTTTTTGTGTTATCTATTATGTATTATTCTTATATTTTTTACATAGGAGCAATATATATTTTTGAGCTCACTTTTCCACATTTGGTTAACATTTAATACATCAATAATGGTGTTATATCTCCTCACTCTTTGTCTTAATTAGTTTGAAGGCTGTCTGGTTAATTGTGTATTTACAGGCTGAATTTTATATGGACAGCAGCAGGGACCTAGTACTTCATTATTTTATGTTTTGTTCTTGTTCTTACCCACACATGTTACTGCACTGTGGATATGTTGCTGCCTGTAGGTGATGCACACAGACGTAACCACAGGAGACTTGCATTTGGAAAAGTAAACGTAGGCTTTTATTTAGTCAAAGTTCAGCAACTCAAAATACAGCTCTTTTCTCAGCTCTGGCAAGTAAAGTCCATATATACAAACATAATACTGTACATCAGGCCCAGTGTCCCTAAGGAGTCTAGGAACAGCAACCCTGTGGACTGGACGCTGCTGCCTTTTAAACCTTTTCTCTCCTAACTGGTCTCTCACAACATAAAATGAACATTGACATGACTTACCCATGCCTCGATCTGGTCCCCTCTCCCATTCCCAATAAACACATGGGAGAAAATAACGGTCACCGCTTTATTTATAATAACATGATAAATATAACATTTATCCCCAACTAGAGACCTAGCCATATTGCTCCGCTAACATCTACTAAAGCTCAAAGAATACTCTCAGCTCATGCTCATTAAGCCATTCAGCACTTTAGGCCAAATGGCACAGAGCCCCCATGCGAAGGTCACCACCATTCTGGCCGGCCAAGCCGAGAACAGTATCAAATTACCATATGGAAGGTCACCACCATTCCGGCCGCCGAAACTTAGAATGGTACCGCCTTCCCCAAATATCAATTTACGAAGTCTGAGACCTCCCTCTAGGAACCAATACTGACTGAGTTCCCCCTCCCAGAGTAAATATTACTCCTGCCCAAAACATTCCCAAGCTGTGATGAATAACAAAAACAATCCCAATCCTTCCTCAAAAAGCCGCCATCCTTCATGCCTAAAGACAAGGCAGATGGGTGGATCTTTGTTTCAGCAGATTGTAGAAGAGGATGGTAGGATCCCTCCCACTACCTAAAGTACCCTTTCTTAACCCCCATCCCCTAGCCTGACCTCAAGGACCCTTAGGGGAGGGTCCCCTTGGCCTTAAGTCATGCCAACCCTCCCCTTACAGGTCTATGGCTTTATTTCTCTTTGCCCGACCTGTGCTGTATCTCGCAAGAGAATGGTTGGAGGGACAGATACCATCTGGTCAACCTGAAGTTGAGTCCTTCATTTTGTTCAACCACTTCACGGTAGCATGGTCAGTTACCAGCACAAAGTGGACCCGGCTAGGTAATACCTCAATGCTTCAATTGCCCATTTTAGTGCCAATGCCGCATTCTCAATGGTTGCATATTTAACCTTCCACGGAAATAATTTACGGCTCAAGAAGGGAATAGGTTGTTTTAACCCGTCAGAGTCCTGAGACAACACTGCCCCTATGCCTATATCAGAGGCATATGTTTGACCAACTAATGGTCTCTTATCGAAAGTTGTTAGTGCCGCGTGTAACCCAAACATTATGTTCACAAATTGAAACAGGCCCATAGGAGTGGCGAAACTGGTTTTGGGTCTGTATTCTTTTTCCAAAGGAATTTGACATAACCACTCTGATTTGATGAAAGGGTAATGTAGTCCGTCTCTTCTAAGAAGTCAAGCATAGTATTTTTGTTGGCACAACATTGGTACCGCAGGCCCGCGGGTACCCCGGGACTCCCGCGGGGACTCTGGGACGGCCGCGGGGTCAGCCGGGGACACCCGCGCGACCCCCAGCCTCCCTCGGGGACCTCAGCCGGGGACACCGGCCGGCCTGTTGTATTGGTTTTGCGCCTGCAAAAAGGTAAACAAAGAATTTTTTCTAAGTCCAGCTTTTTTTATCACCTGCCTTTAGCTGGTGAGCTTTATTCAGCGCAACTTTCACGTACGATCAGTTTGCGTTGCTTAGTGAATCCCGCAGAAGGGCAGGATTCAGCGCAAACAGCTGATCGTACGATCAAAGTTGGACTTTGAAAAAATTTCAAGAAAAAGCCCGTTTTAGAGAGCAAAGTGCCTGTTTGCGCGGCTTAGTGCATAGCGCTTGGCGGAACTTCACGTTCCAAATGCACTTTGCGCTCTTAAAACAACTTATCACTGCTTAGTGCATAGCCCCCTATATGTGTGTTACTTATTTTCTGTCTGGTTTTGTTTTGTTTATGCAGGATTTAGCCACTATTTTGGTAACATTACTAATATATTGCCATGTCTCCAGCCTTTTCTATTTAGAGTCTTTGGGCTGAATGGGGCTGCAGAGCGCAAATGCTTATACATGGAGGAGCTGTCATACTGCAAGGCTGATGACGTCATCTTTTGCTGTTTGGTGGCTACGATACCGCCCTCTAGCCAACAGCGCATGTGCTACCAATCAGTTGCCGTCAGCCAGAAGCAGGCTCTTCCCAGCACCTTACTATGCATATTCAATCCTGTCCTTAACAACAGACAGACGTCACCTCCCTCGTGTGCTTCAGCTATTGGCAGAAATCCTTGGGAGGCAGCGCCGGTACTTATCTGTTTTAGCATATATATCTGCACTCTTCCACTAACCACTGATCACTCCGGGATGAAGCCCACCTTAAGGGCGAAACGCGTTGAGTGTCCCTGATGGCAGGACCCCCCCCTGACTTATGTTGCTAGTGATTATTTTTTTGGTGTATTTCCTGGACATTTGACTTCTCATTGAGACTCTAGATGGAATTACTCCTCCCCTGTGCTCTATAAAGACTGAAACATGGATGTCTTCCGATTAAATCGCGTATCTCACACTCAATTCTACTGCTCAGTTTTAAAGCTTTACATTCTTCTGCCCCTCCTTACATCTCAGCCCTAATTTCTCGCTATGCACCATCACGACTCTTGCGTTCTTCTCAAGGATGTTTTCTTTCTACCCCCTTTGTATCTAAAGCTCTCTCCCGCCTTAAACCTTTCTCACTTTCTGCCCTACACTTCTGGAATGCCCTTCCCCTCAATACCCGACTAGCCCCCTCGCTATCCACCTTTAAGACCCACCTTAAGACACATCTGCTTAAAGAAGCATATGAGTAGCACTGGATAATCATGGACACATGATACATAAAGCTTGGCCCTCTGCAGACGCACTTACTAGTATTCCCTCCTACTGTCTCTGTACGTTCTCCCTACCTACCAATTAGATTGTAAGCTCCTCGGAGCAGGGACTCCTTCCTTAATGTTACTTTTACAGTATGTCTGAAGCACTTATTCCCATGATCTGTTATTTATATTTGTTATTTATATGACATGTATTACTACTGTGAAGCGCTATGTACATTTATGGCGCTATACAAATAAAGACATACATACATACATGTCTACAGCTGAGTATTCTTTTGTCAATTACCAGGACTTTTCAACAGCACAGGCTTTTTCATATGCTTTTTAGTACCAACATAGATTCTGAGCTGGGTCCTTTTGTCTTTCTTAGTTTTATTGAGGAAAAATCACAGGGTGAAAGGTACTTGACTAGGGCTGTGTAAACAACATGTAACAATAATGTTGCCTTTTCACATGCAGCTAGCTGCTAGGACAGGGAAAATAACAGGCGGCTAAACTAGGGAGATATGAATCCCATGAGCTGCAAAGAGAGACAGAGAAATGTGGAATCTAGTTCCAGGACACTCCCCGTCTGGTATCTGGAGATACCACTATATAACAAAATATGTGGATCATATGTGCAATGTATAATGACAATACATAACATCGTATTCACAAAACAATGCAAAAGTCCATGTCCACACAACGATGTGATACCGGCCGGTATCACTGGCTTCAAAGTCCCTTGGCCAAGGTTCTTCGGCAAAGGATGCCAAGACGATGCACCGGTCCAGGTTAGCTGGGTGCACCACAGTGTCTTTTGCAAAAGTCTCTGGTCCTGTTTCTTTTCAAACTTATGCAAGAACAGTCCTTTTGTCTCTGTAGTTTCACCTACAGAGTGCATCCCCTTGTTGGTATGCCTGTCGTGGTAGCCTGTCACTCTATCACCTGGTGTTTGGCAGAAGGAGATGGCTTTTGGCTCCTTGCAGAAGCGGATCAACACTCCTGGAAGACTGGTTGTCAAGTCTGGTCCAGTGAAGAGGGCGTCGTTCAGGGAGACTCCCTGGTGCTGAGCGCTGGAGCTGAACACTACCTGGATTTGATCGGGTTCCTGGGGGTGGTAAACCCCAGCTGATTGGAGATACCAGCGTTCTTCGCCTTCCATCAGTGAAGGTGCTGGCTTTGCGTGGCCGCTAAGGAATGTCTTCTGGATGAAGGCCACAAAGTTATGTTTGGTCTCCGGTTTCCTTAGTAGGTCGCAACGGAGCAAAGTGAGCCTAGAGATGGCATGTTCATCGTTGTTTGGGAGGCGTCTTCTTGGTGAATGGAATGGTAGCGGAGTCACCCAACTGCCCGATCTGTCCTTGAAGATCTCCTTATCCATTAACTTCTCGAATTCTCCATCTTCCATCGATGGTACTTGTTTGTTACCGTCCCTTGTTGTCTGAAACGCTGTAAACCCTAGGACATCGGAACGTTTCTCTTGCACGAGAACGTCTCCACGTATTTTGATGACACTCCTTTGTGTCTCTTTGTTAACTGCCGTCAGGAGGTTGTTTTCTCCCTGGACATGACGAAGAACAGTCTCTTTTGTCCTTGTAAATCCCTTTGTGAAATGTCTCTGCGACTGTCCCTTTTTTGACGTGTTAGATGACAGTCTTTTTGCCACTGTGGCTTCACCTGCAGGGCACAATCTTTTGCGGCTATGCCAGCCGTGGCATCTGGCTGCTTTGCCACTTGGTATTCTGCGGAGAGGAACAACTGTACGTCTTAGTCGTGCCATTGCTCGCGGGAGAACCGTCCGATTGTTTATTATCTTTTGGACGTTCCCTTTGTCAGTCACCTTTGGGAGGTTACTTTCTTCCTTCAGTGGAGTCGACTCATCATCCTTAGCTGTCTGGACTACTGAGCATCCTAGGCCATTGTCATATCCCTCTGATGCGAAGATGTTTTTGTTGGTCTCGGGAGTATGACCTTGTCTCTTCTCTTCACTTGGCCTTCCTGTCACTTGGAGATGGTCAAGACATGGTTCGGAGAGAGATGTGTGTCCGCATTCGGTTATCACCATTCTGTGGGCATTGACATAGTCAAGTTTGTGTCCTTTGTCAGTGCACATGTTGCCCACTATCATCCATCCTAGGTCAAGTCTTTGGGCGAATGGTGCGTTGTGGGGTCCGTTACGCTGTTTACACCCTCAAGATGTCCCTACCGAGCAGCAGCAAGATCTTGGCGCCTTGTTCTACCGGCGGGATGTAGTTGGCTATTCCTCTGAGGTGCGGGTGATGACATGCCACGTCTGGTGTGGGAATCTTGTCCCTGTTTGTAGCCATGTAGTTGCAATCGATGAGGGTGGGGAGAGCTATCTTCACTCTGTTATCCACTGAACGTATGACGTAGCCGCTTGCTCTTCTCCCTGTTGTCTCAGTTGACCCTGCACAGGTTCTGAGGGTGTAGGGTGAGGCATTGACTTGTGAGTTGAACAAGTTGAAGAATTCCATCTTTGCCAATGATCTGTTACTTTGGTCGTCGAGGATTGCATACATCCAGATAGCCTTCTCAGGTTGTCCTTGTGGGTGCACTGCGACAAGGCATATTTTGGAGCAAGATATTTTGTCACTTCCATTTCCGCAAACCTCGGTGCACTGAGACGTGACAGTTGGCTCTCCTTCTCCTTCCTCCCCGCTATGCTCCGCTATGGAGGATGGGTTGTTGAGTTGGTGGAGTGTCAGCGCCTCTGGATGTAGCGATGTTACGTGCTTGTCACTCTTGCACACTACACATTTGATGTCTTCTTTACAGTCTCTGGCTAGGTGAGTCGTGGAACTGCAGCACCTGAAGCAAACTCCGAATTCTTCGAGTAACTTCTTGCGTTCCTCTAGGGACTTCATCCTGAACCCAAAGCACCTGTTAAGTGGGTGTGGCTTCTTGTGTATGGGACATTCCCTGCTTGGGTCACTTGGTTTCTCGTCTCCGGCGACCGACTGATCGGGAGTAGTTTGGGTCGTGGAAGACACGTCTGTCCTGTGGACCGAGATGGGTGTTTGAGTGTTACTGTATATCGCCACTGGTCTCTCATTCCTCAGGCTGCTTGCACTGTGTGTGGTTTGCGCACCCAAGATGAAGCTGGGATCGTTCCTTATCCTTGCCGCTTCGCGGATGAAGCTCAAGAAGAATGAGAATGGGGGGAAGGCGACTTGCTTCTCCCTTTTGTATTTGGAGCCTTGTGAAATCCATCTTTCTTGGAGGTTGTAAGGTAGCTTCTCCAAGATGGAGAAGCTCCGTGAGCCAATTCTAGGACGTTGAGTCCTGTCAAGTAATGGTCTGTTCTCACAGACTGCAGCTCCTGTAGCAGGTCCCCGAGATCTAGTAACTTCGAGTAGTCTTTAGCTGTGATCTTGGGAAAGCTGTCGACTCTTTTAAAGAGCGCATCTTCGATTGCTTCGGGGCTGCTGTAACACTCTTCTAGCCTTCCCCATACTAGGTCAAGACCTACTTGGGGGTGGTTCGCATTTGCTGCCCCAAGTTTCTTCGCGTGTTCCATGGATTCTTTTCCCAGCCATTTGGCTAGCAGCCTGAGTTCTTCCCTAGCTGAGACGCCCAGGCTCTTGATTGCGTCCTTGAACGCGAACTTCCACATACGGTAGTTCTCGGTATGGTCGTCAAAGTTGGTAAGTCCTGTTTGCACCAGGTCACGCCGGATCATGTACTTGGCCATGTCTGTCAGCCTGAGGCATCGGCGTGTTGGTCACGTTCTGAGGTAGTTGCTGGGAGGGTCCATGCGGTCGCCCCTTCCTTGGCGTGGACGCGTGATGACTGCTGGTCAGTGTGAGGGGCTGTGTTCTCCCGTGTGGGTGTACCTGGATTGCGAGCCTGTTGTAGTGCATACGTGTGCGCGCTGGCGTGTGGATCACTGTTGCGGCTGTGGCTATCCCAGGCAGCATGTACCATTGAAGGAACAGCGTCTTCTCCTCGTGGACCTAGCAAGTCTTCGGTGTTTGTGAAGTCGCTCCCGTCATGTTGAGATGGTGCACTGGTGTTTATACTGAAGAGGCTCCTTACGTAGTCTTCGATGCGTTGGACGTGATCCTCTGAGGCTATCCATCTGTACGGTTGCTCCCCGCCGTCCTGTCGCTCGGCTGCTTCTAGGACTTCAGCTTGTGTGTAGGCCTTTAGCCAGTGCGTGTGGCGTGCGGTCTGTTACCTGCGTCAGCGATGGGCGACTGTCTCAGATGATGTTGAGCGGTGTCCTACAGCGTTCAGCATAGGGGTGGCTGTACTCACAGGTGTCCGGTGGCTCTGACCCATGTCCGGTAGCGTGGCCCTTGATGGCGCTAGCCGTGGGGACGTGCGCAGGGGTAGGTGAGATGGTAGCTCCTCGTTATGGAGCTGTGCAGAGGGTGAACTCAAACAGAAAAGGGCAATCAAAGTTCTGTGTGTTATGAACTGTCTGACTGCAGCGCTGCTGCCTTGAGTGAAGACTGCTTGGCTCTATATGCAGTGTAAGCTGCTTGCTTCTGTGCAGTGTAAACTGCTAGCTGTATTGCTGCTTGCTTGTCCTGGGGTGCAGAGGCTATTCTGTATAGCATAAGGTCTTTGAGTGGCAGCTCCTGTATGTGTGTGTAAATCTGCTTGCTTGTCCAGTACCTATACCCAGAAGCTGTGTCACTGAAGCTACTGAAGTGTGCTGTTTCCCCAACACACGGTCTCTGTTTTACTTTCCTGGAACCAGGGTCACGAATGATGTATGAATGATTCCAGTAAGCTTAACTCATGCCTTCCCTCTTCCAAAGCACAACAAGTCCTTTTGTCTTTCTTAGTTTTATTGAGGAAAAATCACAGGAAGAAAGGTACTTGTAGATGTAGTGTGGGTAGAGAGGGCTTCTCTGTCTGAAGTGCAGTGTATCAAAGATAAGGCAGTGTAAAACAAAAAGGCCTTGCTGGGGCAAATAGCAGGCAGGTACTCACTCAGAGTCCAGGGTGAAAAGGAAGTGAGGAGCAAGGGTCACACTAGAAGGGAAGTGAGACTATACTAACTGTCAGCAAGGACAGGGGGGTAGGAATAGTCCACTCTCAGCTAGGAGAATAGGAGATTGCAGGCAACCAACACTGACTAGGGCTGTGTAAACAACATGTAACAATAATGTTGCCTTTTCACACGCAGCTAGCTGCTGGGATAGGGAAAATAACCGGCGGCTAAACTAGGGAGATATGAATCCCATGAGCTGCAAAGGGAGACAGAGAAATGTGGAATCTAGTTCCAGGACAGGCACTGTGTGCTCATTTTTATGTTATTTCCCAGAATCCCTTGCTGCAGTGGAAGTGCTGTGTGCTGGGTGATAATGGTGAAAGGCGGGGTTGCAGACCTGCCAAAGACATGCAAATGGGCATACAGTTATATTTCCATTTGCTATATGCTTTGCTGTGGAGGGTTTTTGTCACTTTTTTTACTCACCATAACTTAACTCAGTATGGTAAACCCCATCCTTATTGCTTCTTTGCATAGCCAGTATAACCAACCTCACACTGATGAGACCCATTAAGGTTGAAACAGCTGTCTGTGGGTGGGTTTACTGGCTATGCATCTTAACCCTGGCTGTGCTTAAAGCTGTGACCATGCAGCAAGCTTAAGCGTATAGGGAACCATATTTAAAATGGTTTTGAAGCAAAAAGTGGCACTGTGTGCTCATTTGCTTGTCATTTCCCAGAATCCCTTGCTGCAGTGGAAGTGCTGTGTGCTGGGTGATAATGGTGAAAGGCGGGGTTGCAGACCTGCCTAAGACATGCAAATGAGCATACAAGAATATTTCCATTTGATATAGATAGATATATATATGTGTGTGTGTGTGTGTGTGTGTGTGTGTGTATGAACCAGCGCACAGGATTATACTATAAAAATATATGGATTGGTTGATGTAGAAAGGTGTGAAAGTTCAACAATAAAGGATTACTAAGGTGTAAACCAGTGATAACTAGAATGAGGTGTGCATATAACAGGGGAGATGCTACTCTTCAGGGAAGGCTATATATATAATATATATCCCTTAAAAAGTACGTGGCATCACAAACCTTGGGATACACATGCGCATGTTGTACTGTATGTTATACTGTATGTTATACAGTATACAAGAAAAAGTGGACCTAAAGTTCAAAGTGTCTTCTAATTAACAGTATACACATATGTACTAGATGTTCAGCAGTATGCTATACTTACCCTGGACTGAAATTCTTGAAAGTGTTAATTCCTACTAATGCGTCATAAATAAATTCAACACTTCAAGTGAATATTCCAAGCACCTTGTGGCTGGATGGATAGTGTTTCACTTTAAATACACCCAGTAGCAGGCCTTAATTGCCCCAACCCACAAGCCATTAATAGGTGATGTTTTTGCAGGTTTCTCTATAATGCCGACTTAAAGAACAGCAGGAGGAGGAAAGACATGTTCAAATTAAGACTCAATATTCTGGACAATTGACAGGAATCACTCTATTGCTTCTATTCTTTAGCAGGAAAAAGTTTTTCTTTGGCAGCAGCTCTGTATGTACTTTTTAAACGATTTTAACTTCGTAGCTGCTGTTGACAGCCATGTGTTACCAAAAGATCATCGTGCCAGAGAGTGTTTGCTGCAATGAAAAGCAGGCTGCATTTCTAGGACCAATGGCAAATGATGTTGCTTTTGCAAACTAACATAAACCATTCGAAATATGCAACAGAAATCAGATGGAAATCTTGTAGGAGAAATCAGTGACATATTAGTTAAGCATATGTTAACAAATAAATCACTGTTACAGTATATTGTTTTAGAAGCTTGTAACAGCATTGCATTCAATAGTTGTCAACATTTTCAGATATACAGTATGTGTAGTGTAATAAAAGATTAGCGCATGTTTAGATAGGAAATTGAGTCACACTTATGGCGTACAGTATTTAGTTTTATATCACAAGGGATTTCAATCCAGTGCTGAGAGAGTACCCACTCAACTATACACAGAGATTTCTGTGAACACACGTGAGATACCTGTGAAATAAGCATATGAGCATATTCATAATACATTATTTGCATGTTTAAATAGGATTTTCCTAATTTTTTACAGTATATTTTCCTGTGAAGAAATGCGATTTTTTTTTCCTTCTTAAATTTACATTTTTGATTCAACTTGTCAAGGTCGCCCAAACTTTTTCAGTAAAAAAAAGTTCTATCGAACGCTTTGGCAAATTTTCGTACTTTTGCAAAAGATCGAGCACAGCGTAGGCAAAGCGAATTTGGTCAAGTTCGTACATCTCTACCCCCCAACATGCAGCTTCGACTTGCAGCAAAGTTAAGTGGCTTTGGGAATCGCACAGTGTAAAAAACTAAAAACGAAACATTATACGAATTGAATTTCATATTTTTCAAGTATATTTGATTATATCAATTTATTAGAATCTTCCCTACTCACTTTCAATTAGTAAAACTGTTCTTTTTTCTGTGCTAATTTAATACTAACTTTATTTCATATAGTGCTTTTCTCACAATGGGACTCAAAGTGCTTGACAACTACAGTACGCAAGTCATAGGAATTTTTATCGACACAGTCCCTTCCAAGATGAGCTTACAATCTATGATTTTGGTGCCTGAGACAAAGGGAGATAAAGTGACTTACACAAGGTCTGCACGAGCTGACACCAGGAATTGAACCAGACTCCCCTGATTCAAAGCTATTGTCATTGTATACAGTGACAGTGTCTTTAGTCACTGAGCCACTGAGTCACATCTCCATTAATATGTGATATGCACTTGGTTATGTTGTGAACAAGTAAAGATATCTTTGAAATAAAATAATATTAGAATTTTGAGTTTTTCATACGGCATTCTCCAGTTTCCTCACATCCTAAATTACAACTTTCAGTTATGCTATAAATTGTGTGTCAAGCTGACATTCGTATCATGATAAACAAGATGGCTTCTCTGGCAGTGGAGGGATACGTGATATCATTAAAGTATAAAAAAAATAAATGCCAGTGAAGACAGAAAAAATTCTGAAATCTCTTAAAATAACCATTTATAATGAATGTTTTCCTCTAATTAGAAGGATATTCACAGAGAAATAAAGAATATGAGGTTTCAAGATATGCAAAATGGTTGACTTTGCACAGCACTGTGCTAAAACAGACCCCTGCATACCAGCATTGCTATTTGAGCTGGGGCTTTTCACTATGCATTGCATTTCCTTTAGTAGAGATCATGAGTCTGAAAGCAGCAGAAGACTTAGCAAATGAACATATGGGATCTGGTCTTATTTCCAAATGTGAACACTTTTTTAAAATGATCCCGTCCTTGCACATTCTTATTTGAAAAAAAACAAAACATATTTTTATGGTTTGGTATAGCTTGTTAACATATCGGCCAAGCATATGAATTCCTGTAAAGACACAGTACAAAATAAGCGTGTTTTTAAATAGCACGGTGCTGCTACTTGCCAAAAAATGATGTTGCATTTAGAAGATCAGAAACTATCAGATGAACATATAAATAGTATAATATTCTGTGTGGCTTCTTTTCCCAGCTGTAAAAAAAATCCAATAAAAAATCCAACATACAGTATAATTAACATGTTCAGGGTAAAATGAATGCAATGTGTGCATTTTATTATAAAATAAACAAAAAGAGTATATCACTTTTTCAAGTAACACACCAAAAATGTGCAATTACTGGTTCCGTGGTGTTTATGTAACACAGACATTTTGTCACTGCAAGGTCTGATCTGCACACCTAAAGTCTGAGTGTTATTTTGGCGTCTGTGTTGCATCTCACATGTTCATGATACAAGAAAACAAGTGACTTAGTGGTTTTGAAATTGCCTATGTAAAAGGAGAACCTGGTTCAGGAAGGAATCACACTAGCTCCTTGTGACTTTTTGGTCCTGACTCCCCAGCACATCACCCTCTAAAAATGACACGTGTGATTAGTACTCTTGGTTTACTTTATGCATGCATGCCTGCATATATAGTTTCATAAATAGCATATAAACCATGTAGCACTCTAAGTGGATTACAATGTAGTACAATGTAATGTTACTCTCTTAATCCCATTGCATATTTCGTGTTACTATGTAAACGTATATTTATATCATCATTTATATTTTTGTTCTCGGTATCATGTATAGTCACATAACATTTAAAGAAATGTAGTGTCAGCCTTGCTTCCATATAAATTAATCACTCACATTTCATTAATTTTCCCTTGCAAATCCTAAATCACACAGATAATGCTGGTCATTGCTTGGATTTTTTTGAAAGGCAAGTAATGTGCTGAACGGAGCACAGCTGAGCTCTCTATACTTTATTGCAAGAATTTGTCCTTTATAAGCCCCATTGCCACTTGTTGCTCTTTGTAGTGGGAATGGTATTAGGACTATCTACATGGAAAATAATACGTGAATCATTCTTACCTTACAGAATATTCTGATTGCTTTATGTATTCTACAGTTTGTGATGCTACTGTAAATATCATCCTAGTTTCTGTAACCAAAATAGGAGAGAGAACTTGATATCGTTCTCCACTTAAGGACAAATTAAATAGCCAGAGATGGCGATACTGCAGAAGGAATTCAGGAAGTTAGAGAGGCCATACTTTTTAAAGATCTTTTTAAAATATACTTCCAGCCTACAACCAGGGCTGCCAACAGAAATCATGGGGCCCAGGACAAATTAAAGGAGCAGGGACCCACCTCTTAATCCATCCTGTTAATCCCTCCACCCATGCACACTTGGGGTCCCCAAAGGGGAGGTGGCATAAAAAGATAAGGGCAGGGGAGTGAATGAGACAAGGGCCTGGAGTGGGTAGTTATGGACCTGGGGAAGGGGAGAGAGGATGGGGGAGAGAAAAAAAGAGGGGGAGAGGGGGGACAGATAGAGGGGGTAGAGATAGCGAAGATAGGTGGGGTAGGGAGAGGGGATAGAGAGAGATTGGGGAGCGAGACAGAGGGAGAGAGAGAAGAAATGGGAGAGGAGGGTGAGAAAGATGGTGTGAGAGAGAGATGGGGAGAGATATGGGGGGAGAGAGGGAGAGAGAAGGGGGAATGGGAGGAGATGGAGGAGAGAGAGTTGGGGAGGGGAAATAGAGACAGAGGGGAAAGAGAGGAAATGGGGGGGAGAGAGAGAAGGGGGATAGTGAAAAGGAGGATAGAGAAGGGGTGAGAGGAGAGGGGGTGAGAAAAGTGGGGAGAGGGGAGGGGGAGAAAGTAGGGGTTGAAAGAGAGAGAGAATATGGGAGTGGGAGAAAGGGAGAGAGACAGACAAAGAGGGGGAGAGAGGGGAGGGAAAGTGAGATGGGAGAGAGGGGAAGATGGGGAAAGGTGAGAGAGAGTGGGGAGAGACGGGGAAAGTGAGAGAGATTGTGGAGAGAGAGAGATGGTAGGGGGAGAAGGAGAAAGAAGAGAGGGGGGAAGGGGGAGAGAGAGTAAGGGAGAGAGAGGAGCTTGAGTGTACCCACTGCCTATCGGCTACCCTCGGGATTGAGGGGGCCTGTTAGAAGTCTGTGGAGGGGGTCTGCAAAGCTGCAGGAGGGTGCCAACAGAGGTGCCTGTCAAGAGAGCCTCCCTTCCACAGGCCTATAGCATGCTGCTCCAAAGACAACCTCCAGCAGCCCCCCTCTGCAACACCTTCCAGGGTGCCCCTCTGCAAGTTTTTCCAGCATGGGGCCTGGGCCCCTTTACTCACCGGGCCCAGGACAGGAGTCCCAGCTGTCCCTCCCTGTAGGGGGTCCTGTCTACAATAGATGAACAGTAGAGGTATGGAACAAACATGTTCAGCTTTATTTAGCCCAGCAATTTTATTTATTTATAAAAATGTTTAACCAGGAAGTAATACATTGAGAGTTACCTCTCGTTTTCAAGTATGTCCTGGGCACAGAGTTATAAAAATACATGGTTACATTAAAATAACAGAGGTTATACAGTCAATTCACAGACATTTCATGGACAGATAGAGTTGGAAAATTGAGTACATTGGGATAAAGGGATTGTGAGTTTCTGATTGAAATAGAGCAGCTTTAACATTACCAAACATCAGTGAACGGCAGCAAACGGCTCACACCCTTTGGCTGTGCCAAAGGCTCCCCGTCTTTGGGCAACGCAGATGTACACTGGGGTGGTTAAGATTCAATGCAGCTGTGAAAACAAAGTTCTTTGTGTCCTTTTGGCTGATTAACATTCTAGTGGGTGGAGTTGACGTTCCACAAAGTACAAGCAAATGTTAACCCTTAGCATGCTGGTCCTGTGCCGAGGGGCGCAGCTCTTGGGGAGCCCCATCAGGCTGTCCGCCTTTGGGGCAACGCAGATGTACATTGATAGGACGATATGATATGGGACGAGGCAAAAATAATTTTCTACATTCACCTATAGAACAATTGAGGTCCTCTGTGCTCAGTTTTCATTCATTATTTGTAGTTCAAAGATCTCGTAACAATGTACAAGACCAACGTACTGTAGAGTCCTTGTAGGTTCTGATTCCTTTTAGCAGACAAACATTCAAGTTCTTCATATATGAAATGATAGTGTACATACAGTATCTTTATAAAGCATATACGTTGCTTCTTTAGCACAGTATACTAGAAGACATGTATAAGGTTCATTATCACCATCTTCTAATAATGGGTAGCTTTGTGGGTTCAAAATCCAAATTCACAAATGGTGCCATTCATTCAAATAATTTTTTTCATTGGCGTGGAAAATTAGCTTAAACCTGAGAAAGGCATATCATATCGGCACTGGGCAAACGTTTGGGTTTGTGAACAGAAAACTGGCAAACTTATGCACAAAGATTTACATTTTTTTTTTATTAATTGGGCACATTTCTGGATTCACTAACAGAAAACTCACCCAAAGAGTGTCCGGTGATTACAAGGTACATGCTTGGTTTACCAATTCAAATTCCTTAACCGCATTCCATGTAATGACATCCCCATGACATTCACCACTGAATGTTAGCACTGGCTCTACCTTCATAAGAGGACAGCACCAAATTGCACCAAACTGACACAAAGGACATAGCAATGTAAGGAATAACTCCTAATTTGTTTGAAGTATCTGTAAAAGCATTGCCTACATACACAGTAGATCAGTTGAATAAAATGGTAACATCCTTCTATGATTTATTTATCGGTCACAAGCAGAATTCTTTTTTCTATGTACAGGCAGTCCTCGGTTATCCAACGGAATCCGTTCTGGAAGTAGTGCTGGATAGTGCAACCGTTGTAAAGGGAGTCCCATGTTAATCAGTGGCGGTGAGCGTTGGATAACGCATTCCCGCATCGAATAATGCATTCCGGCGTCGAAAAAAGTCCGTTAGGGTTGCATTGTGAAGCATTGGATATGCCATTCGTTGTAAAGTGAAACGTTGGATAACGAGGACTAATCATATTCAGTTAAGATAAATTGCAGTCCGTCCAGCACTAAAAGGCCTGAAACAGGGAGCTCAATGTACAGTTTCATTTCTTCATTATTTTAACTATATGTTATCTTTATATTTGACAGTTTTCCATCCCAAGTTACCTGTGACTTACTATATCATATAATGTATAACCCTGTTCATTTAATGTAACCATGTATTGTCATCATAACTCTGTGCCCAGGACATACCTGAAAACGAGAGGTAACTCTCAATGTATTACTTCCTGATAAAGCATTTTCTAAATAATAAGTATGATATGATTACTTGAGAAAGGTGTAATGCTTTTGCCGTTACCAGTGGCAGGATTAAAGCTGGGAGAGCCAACAGATATTCACTTTGCCGTTGTTTCAATCAAACTTTCGAAAGAGTTTGAAAAACCCGCAAAAATGTTGATAACGTTTTGGGTGCCAAACGTTCTAATCAAACTTTAAAAATTAACTATTTTTCTTTTTTAAGGTGGTGAAAAATAGCAGCAATTTAAAACAAAAATAACATTTTTAAAGTTTGATCAAAATTTGAAAGCAAAAGTAATCAGACGTTCAGGGGCCATTTTTTCAGCATTAAGTGAACTTGTTGGATGGAAGTCAACTTTTCTGTCAACCAAAAAGGGTGGAATTTGCTAAATTCACTAATGCGTTTGAAAAAATAAGACCACCAGGCTCCAGATAACTTGTTAGTCTGGATTTACAACTCTCATTGGCCTGGAGTCATCAAATTCCATTAAAGCAAATAATACGTGTGTTATTATCTCATAAATAAGGCAGAAGTCATGAAGATTTCAAAAGTCCCCCAAAAATCCCATGCAAACGATCATAACACATTCCGTGAAAAAATTGAGAATTATTTCGGTACAGAGAACTCACCTGCAAAAATGGCGGTAATGTTGTGAGACTTGGTTACGAGTGCGCTATTAGCCTGCTTGGAAAGCTATATAAGGTGTTTAAAGCAACCAGGCTGGCAGTGCTGTTGGAAGGGAGAGAGCACACACTTAGGCCATAAGGAGTTGGAGGTTTATACTCATAGGCTCCTCCTTCCCCTTTCATAATTCCATTTTTCGTATTTCGGATTCAGTTTTCAGGTTTGGATTATTAAACCAACGTTTGGATTGTCAGGGATAGAAAAAAATGGCGGATTTCATTTTTTAGACTGATACATGTAATTCCGCGGCTGAAAGGTAACTGGCCGATCCACGTTGGATTCAAATTCGAAGAAAACATTTGCCCATCTCTACTGTTGGGAGGCAGAGAGAACACACATAGGCCATAAGGAGTGAGAGGTTTGTTGAGAGCATTTGCAGGTTTTGTGAATTCTTATTGGGTTGTCCTGTGCTATTTGTAATTTGTGAGTGCTTGGGTAGTAGTAGTGTATTTTTATATTTGTACGTTGTTGTGTGATAGTGTTGTATAGTTAGTATGTTCAATTGAGAATGTGTGATAGTTGTTAGAAATGGAGGAGGAGAGGGGGAGTGGAGTGAATGGAGTGAGTTGAATGAGTGGTAGTCAGAGGAGTAGTGGCACTGTATGAGGAGGAGAGGAGGAGGAGGAGAGGGAGAGGAGGTGAGAGTAGGAGTAGAGGGAGTGGAAGGATGGTGGTGAAAGGAGACATGCTGGGAGTGGTGAGAAGAAGCGTGGAGGGGGTGGTATTGAGAGGACATGTGCTGGGAGTGGTTAGAGGAGGCATCCTGGGAGTGGTGAGAGGAAGCATCCTGGGAGTGGTGAGAGGAAGAGTGGGGGGAGTTTAGAAGGGGTGTAAAATAGATGAGATGAGAAGTAGGGTTTTTTCTGAAATAAAGCCCTAAGTCAAAGTGAAAATGACACGAGCGCAGACACTGGACAGGAACAGGTGGCAATAATCTGCGATATTTAAGTCAAGAAATAACTTATCAAAGATCATCACTGTTTGATGATGCCCACGTCTACATCCTTTTCTGTAGTTAGTATGTTCAGTCCGGTAATTTTAACACTTTCATATCACTGTTCACCAAAATGCATTATTTGTATCGTTCCAATGCAGGGCTGGGTTAACCATTAGGCCAACTAGGCGGCGATCTAGGGTGGCAAAATGTGGGGGGCGGCAGCCGCCTAGTCTGCCTAATGCAGTTTTTTTTAACAGGGCGGGGGATCACCTCAAGCAGAGAGAGAACAGAGTTGTTGCTAGGGGACTGGGAAGTTCCCCACATCCTGATTGGCTGCATTACCCAACAGCGCCCAATCAGGAGGAGGTGTCAGGAGCCTTGGGGTGCGGCCAAGCAGAGGAGGAAGAAGCGTGGACCGGAGAGAGGTGAGAGTGTGTTAGGGAGAGAGAGGATGATAGGGAGAGAGGGGGAGAGAGAGAATGAAGGGGAGAGAAAATGAGGGAGGGGGATAGAGAATGATGGAGGGAGGGGGAGAGAGAGTGAGGGAAAGGGGGAGAGAGAATGGGGAGGGGGAGACAGAATGAGTGGGAGAGAGAATGGGGGAGGGAAGATAAAAAATGAGAGATTGATGGAGAGGGGAGGCAGAATGGGAGTGAGGGGAGGGAGAGAATGAGAGAGAGGAGAGAGAGAATGAAGGGTGAGAGAATGACAGTGAGATGGGGGAAAGAATCACAGGGCGAGGGGGAGAAAAAATCACAGGGAGACGGGTAGAGAGAATGAGGGGAGAGAGAATCACAGGGTGAGGGGCAGAGAGAATGACACTGAGAGGGGTATAGAGATTGAGGTGAGAGAGAATGACAGTGAGAAAGGGGAGAGAGAATGAGGGGGATATGGGGAGTGAAAATGAGGGAGAGCGGGGGGAAAGAGAATGAGGGAGAGGGGAGAGAGAATCAGGGAGAGAGAATCAGGGAGAGAGGGAGGGAGGGTTGAGAGAGAATGAGGGAGGAAGGGAGGGAGAGATGGGTGAGGGAAAGTGGAGAGAGAATGGGGGAGGCAGGGAGAAACAGAATGAGGGGGAGGGAGAATGGTAGAGGGATTAAGAATGAGGGAGAGGGGGGAGTGAATGAGGGAGCGAAGGGGGAAAGAGAGTGAAGAAGGGGGAAGAGGAGAGAGAGAATGAGGGAGAGGGGAGAGAAAATGTGAGCGATGGGGGGGAGAGAATGACAGTGAGAGAGGGGTAGAAAGCATGAGATGAGAGAGCATGAGATGAAAGAGAATGAGAGAGAGAATGAGGGAGAGAGAATGACAGTGTCAGAGGGGTAGAGAGCATGAGGGGAGAGAGAATGACACAGAGAGGGGGAGAGAGAATGAGGGAGAGAGAGTGTGAGAGAGGGGGAGAATGTCAGTGAGAGAGGGGGGAGAATGTCAGTGAGAGAGGGGTAGACAGCATGAGTGGAGAGAGAATGACGGAGAGAGAATGACGGAGAGAGAATGACGGAGAGAGGGGGGAGAGAATGACAGTGAGAGAGGGATAGAGAGCACGAGGGGAGAGAGAATGAGGGAGAGAGAATGAGGGCGAGAGATGACACAGTGAGAGGGAGAGAGATGACACAGAGAGGGGGAGAGAGAATGCGGAAGAGAGGGAGAGAGACTGAGGAACAAAGTGGGGGAATGTGTATGAATGTTAGAAAAAATCAATTAGGTATAACATTTACACTTTTCAGTTAGATAGAAAAAACAATTCCAAGAGTGAATTGTGCGTGTGTGTATGGGGAGAGGGAGGGGGGTGCAAGGCTGAAGGTTCACAAAGGGGGGCCGAATACCCTTGCAATGTTGATGACTTGCACCACAAAGATAAAAAAAAATGTTTTGCCTATAATATCGTATTGTTTGCTTGTTGTAGATTGATGACTCCAGGCCATTGTCTGTGAAAGCCAGAGCAGTTAACCCTAAGGAGAGTGTATTATTACTATACATTGGGTCACTGTTAGGCATCTGAATTCTGATGTTCTCTTTTATTACGATTAATCCCTTCAGTGCGGAAATGTGTGAAACAAAACAAATACATTTTTCAAGAGATGGTCCTCTTTTGCCCCTGGTGACACTTTTATAATAAATACAGTACTTTAATATTGAAATGATCACGTTTCTAGCCATAGATAAAGCATTTTTTTTTTTTTTTTTCCGTTTTTTTTAAAGCTGGTTGTATTTCTGCAAGTGAATTTGACATGGCTTACATGCAACCTCCAGCAACCCAAATGAGTGACATTTGGGAATTTTAGACCATAAAATTGCATTTGAATGGAAAAGTAATAACTTCTACCAGTGAGACTTTATTGAAATCTAAGAGATGCAAAAAATCACTGAAAAATCAGTGAGCGCTGACATGTCTGGCAGAGGAGCCCAGTGAACCCGATCTCAAATGTATCAGGGAGAAACCTTTCCTGAATATACGTAAGTGAGGTCACTACTTCCTTTGCACCACTTCCTTGACATTACTCATTACTCAACATCACAGAGTTCCGGCAGATCTCTCACATGCAGGATGCCACACACTGTACTGTGTACACCTGCCAGTTAAGCCATGTGGTTGCTGTAATAACATTTTAGTTCTGTTTTTCTTTAGGTCATTTTCCTGACATAGAAATGTTGCCTGCACATGACCCCGTGGGTGCCCCACCTTTCCCCTCCCCTCTTCCCCCAGTAAGAGACACAGACATATAAAATACACCACACTGTATATGGGGTATAACAGCCACAGCTTTTATTCATTCCTACTTATAACCATTGTATATACCCTGTGAACTGAACCGTGCCAGGCTGAACGTGGCTATGTCTTGAGCCCACGCATCTGTGTGGCTCTTGATCCCCCTGCTGACCAGATAACCAGCTCAGGTAATATATACCAAATGGGCCTTACACCATCTGCCCGAAACAACCCAGG
The DNA here is from genome assembly GCF_040206685.1 of Ascaphus truei. Taxonomy (NCBI): domain Eukaryota; kingdom Metazoa; phylum Chordata; class Amphibia; order Anura; family Ascaphidae; genus Ascaphus; species Ascaphus truei. The sequence continues at coordinate 194,526,564 of NC_134483.1, read as the reverse complement.
GTATTAGCCCAGGATCTGCCTTAGAATCCAGTCTGGCACCCTCTGAAACCCCTGCCAGCCGTGACAAATAAACATGAAACAAAACCAGAGGAGGATTTCAAGATCCGCCACCCCTAGGCACTTACATGTGGTGGCTGCCTCCTTGCTGGCGCCCCTCCTTCTCCTAACGAATCGCAGCAGAATGAGGCCGCGGATGTCGCGTTGCTATGGTAACGCGACATCATGATGTCGTTTGACATCCCGGCGTCACGTTGCCATGGCAACGAAAAGCCGCGGCGCAGTGTCCACTGTGTCATTGGATGCTGTGATTTGGAAGGAGGGCGGCAGCAAGGAGGTGGCTGCCACATGTAAGCGCCTTACCATCAGGCCCAATAGGCCGAGAGCGTGGCAAATGTATATGGGGGCGGACATTTTTTTTTTATAAAGAGAGGTTCATTGCAAATATACAGAGATACACCACGTATATAACCCACCAACACATACTAACAACCCATAACGGCGCCCCAACGGGACACTATTGGTGCCGACCAAAAAAAATGGAGGGTGGGTCCCTTTCAGATGCAGTGGCAGGAGAGAGGATTTACAGCCCACCAGGCAAGATATACCCCAGGGGCTGTTCCTCCCTCTGACACAGACCAATAACCAGCCAGTAGGGAGGTAGGGCACCACTGGTCATGCGCCGTCCTTTTCCTATGGCTCATGGCTAAATTAAAACAATAGTAAAGAAAGCTGCACGCCAAATTAAATAAATACAAATACTTGCAATGACCGGTGCTCCTGTTCAGGGATATCTGCCTAAATAATCCTGTATGTAGGATAAGAAGTGATGATCCAGGGCACATCGGATTTTTCAAAATGTAATGTAGCACAAAAAACACGATGTTTCGTCCTTCTATGAGGACTTTTTCAAGATGCCAGTCACTTGAAAAAGTCCTCATAGAAGGACGAAATGTCGTGTTTTTTGTGCTACATTAAATTTGGAAAAATGGATCATCACTTCTTATCCTCATGGCCAAATTAACCATTAAAATGTAAACAACTCATATGAATGGTGACCTTGCTGCTATTTGAAAGTTATAATATTGATATTTTCTGTCATACATGTAATTGGTTCAACAATCACACTACAGCTACAACTTATTGTAATTGAATATGTCAATTTATTCATTTTGGTTTTATGAACACTGACAATGAAATATGTCTTAACATGAAGGGGAATAATTGCTATCTTAAAGTCACAGAGTACATATAGAGTGGAAACACTATT